>NC_088308.1:19495984-19799015 GCF_910592395.1 Lineus longissimus | reverse complement strand
TCAATTTAGATGCCATACCATCTTGAAAGAAGACGTCTCCGAAAGTCACAGTCGACGTATTAGTAAAGAGACATCTACAAGCACCTTCAGAAAAACAAACCGTTTAGCCTCGGTGTCTTCATATACTTAAGTACATTGCAATTTGGATAATGTGACGAGGATGCCAACTCATTCATCAATAGTGCTCTTATACTTCACTGAATCATACTCGACATTCTGTACAGTTGTGCGGGATATGGCTCAAGCGTCTCCTTATTACTTTAAATGGACCAATAACTCACTGCCACGCCCAAGAAATACAATACCCTGGAATACTTCAAAGATGTAATCAAATGAGATCTGCATCATGGAGAATGATAAAATAGAAAAGGAGGCGGAAAAAATTCTAGTTCCTTTGCTATTTTTAGGGTCAGATACAAAAGCTCACAAAATGCTTTCAAGTAATTCTGGATACTGACGAGCTACAAAGCCATATGTTATCGCACCACTCAAGAAGTTCTTGATAGTGCTTCAAAACCAGCCGAGATCAATAATTGTTTACTGAAAGCAACTTGTGGACATTCATTAGCAGTTTTGAGACATGTCATTTGACAACACTATATTTTCTTGGGTGTGGCCATATTCCCCTCTGAGAGAACAGCAATTGGTATTGGTGCAGCAAGAAATGTGTAGCCAGAGAGCATTTGAGAGAACAGCAATTGGTATTGGTGCAACAAGGAAAGTGTAGCCAGAGAGCAAATTTTATTCTGCTTCTATCATAGTGAAAGATGAGGAGATTTAGTATTGATCGCGATCATCTCACGAGACTAGAGTGGCACCCATCTGGATCGAGCGCGGGAGTGACTGAGTTCAACAATCCAATAATAGGTAGTGTATCTTTACTGCGCATTCAGTTTGACCCATTTTAAACCGAATTGAATGCGCATTCGGCTAAGTGTGACGCGATCGGCTTGAAAGCGATTTATTCTAAAATACCTTGGTACCGTAAAGTCAACTTTTAAATGGAAAATGCATAAGCCTCGTTCTGAGAGTGGAGTGTTTTGGACACGCAACCAAGATGCTCTACCAAAGTTCCCTCGGGTTGCACTAAAATGTGGAAACCATGCACACAGCTCACTTCAGAAGTTTGAGGCTCTCAAAACACTGCTTTAAACACAAATCAGCCAAGGAAGCATCAACCACCCTAAGTTTTTTAATGAGCACTACACATATTTGCTGAGAAAAACGCTCCAAATAGCCCATTTGCGCGGATTTTAGCATCACTTGAGCGAGCCGATCCGGACTTCCTATACGCGCTGCCGTAACATAATGTAAACAATGGCGCTACCGGCGCTCCGGGCAGGCGATGGATGGAATCTGCCAAATTCGCACATATTCAAGTTATTTCGTGGCCTATCTTTTTAAGTTTGAGGTATTTTAGAATAGAAATTGAACCCTCGGCTTCGGACCTTGGTTGAGTTACCAAGACACTCTCGGGTGGAGCTAAAATTTCGTCCAAACCCTCGCCTGTCGGCTCGGGTTTGGACTGTATTTTAGCTCCACCCTCGAGTGTCTTGGTAACTCAACCAAGGTCCTCCGCCTCGGGTTCAATTCCTTAAACCAAACCATTTTCTGGAGGGCGCTCTCTGGAAAAACAGTTTAAACTCGCCTTCAGTGTGAATGCAGAATTCATGTTGCAAACATTGTGATTTTGTTAAAAATTTGAGGCCCTCGCTCAGTTTTCTCTGCTCACCCTTCATCCAGGTTATCATCTCGTTTGTACGAAGGTAGCAGCAATGTAGTACTGCAGGAATTTGCACCTATACATGTATAACCGACAGCAGCAGAGGGAAGATGCCAACAATGAGGTGGATGGAATTGCAGAAGATATGCAACCTATGCTAATAGTGGCCGCAACTGATGTACAGTTTGCATGCACTATCTGATGTTAGAAAGGCGCAGAAAAGCTTTAAATGCACTTTATTACATGTACTAAACTGATTTTGGCCTCGAACCTTCGACCTTCTGTTTGCGAGGCAGACGCCTTAACCACTAGGCCAATAAGATCGGTATATACACTACTATATACATCATGCCTTTGCTGACTTCCAATCTGGTTCACTTTATCCAATCACCTCCATCATCCTAAGGTAATTTCACCTGATTTCATTTACACATAACAAGGGTAATGCAAGAAAAACATGCGCCAAGGGGGTTTTGACGGGAAAAGATCACAAATGGCTTTTAAAGAGAAAAAGGAGGAATACATGGATTATGGCAATGCAGTGGTTGCCATAGCGATCACGATAAACACTAGCGGGCAGAGTGAGGTATATGCATTAGGTGTAGAATGAAGAAAGGTTGAACAAAGATCTTTTTCTACACCATTTCCTTTTTTTCTTTGAGAATGACCAAATACGAAAGGGCAATGCAAATGGAACCGCTATCCGTTGCTAAGCTAAGCAATATTTATCACATTTGCAAACAATTTTGCCTACAGTTAATTGTATTGTGATCTGGTTATTGCTCGATTACTATAGTTGCGTGTACTTTTTGGTGGATACAAATCTGAACCCCCTAACACACTGTAGAGGCCTACATGATCGTATGCAATCGCAGCCTAAAAGGTCAACTGTTTTTTTTCCGCGACAGTGTGCAATAATTCAGCGCAGCAGAACTTAGACAACATAAAATGCGGACGCAACAATGCGTCTGTCACCACCCTTACAGGTTGAAGCATTTTATTGAAAATATAAGCGTTCAGAAAGCCA
Organism: Lineus longissimus; assembly: GCF_910592395.1. Lineage (NCBI taxonomy): Eukaryota > Metazoa > Nemertea > Pilidiophora > Heteronemertea > Lineidae > Lineus > Lineus longissimus. The sequence continues at coordinate 19,796,265 of NC_088308.1, read as the reverse complement.
TTATTGGTTCCTTTTGGACCCTAATAGTGATATAAAAAATTATGATGTTACATTGTTATACGATTGCATTTTACCAAAGATGATATCATTTATTATCACTGGTACCTCAGAAAAGCCTTCAGCATGTATGTTCAGATAGTAAGACTTTTAAAAATATTATCAGGTTCGACGACTATGTGAATGTGATATCTTTGACACAATGTTTGCCATTTATCAACCTGATGACATTTCCTGCTAGATTACGGAAACGGACAAAAAGGTCAATCAGGTAAATGACTTCATGACCGTTGGGCAACTTGTGCCGTGGTCACACTGGGGTTTTAACACGAATTGAATTCGAATTAAAACGTTGATACGTATTGGGGCGTCACACTCAATTCGGTTCATACCGATCTCAATCCGCTTTAACCAACACGGTTCTTAAACCGAATTGAATGCGAATCAGCTAATCCGAATCAACGAAACCGTATTGAGATTTCAAGTGTGACGCGCTTGATACGAATTAAGGTTTTCGATCGCACTGCGCATGCGCCCGGTGCATGGAAAGTGACCTTTGACCGCGGGAACCAGTGCTCCGAACTAGTTAACTGATGTATTTAAATGATCTCATTAACTCAAATGGTTTTTCGTTATGCCATAGAATAGGGAAAAATCAACTCCCTTGCACGTGACTTGCATTTCCATTTCCTGGCAAGGTATGTTGCCGCCGGTTCGTTGGTCAAAGGTACGCTGGTCAGCAACATCGTCGCGGCGGGGTTTTCCCCGGTTTTGGCCTCGTTTTCGAGGGCGAGGCCGGGATTCTCCGCATTTAGCGACGGTGGTGTTGACTCGCTGAGGACACTCCTCTTTGACCCGAACTTTGGCAATAGGCATGGCCGGGAGATGGAAATGGTCAAGCACCTTACGCGATTTTAACTTGTTAATAATGAATGTGTGATACTGTGATATTATATACTTATATGTTTTGTACTTGTAAATTTTATTCTCCCATATGGGAGGTTAATAAATAATAATAATAATAATAATAGATGGCGCGTCGTTAGTATGCATTGAGTGTGGCGTTTTAAACCGATTTGAATGCGTATTCGGGCCAGTGTGACGCGACCGTTCTGAAACTGGATTAACCAATTCGTATTCCGGAGGGCGCTCTACGGAATTCGGTTTCAATTCGCATCCAGTGTGAACACACCATTGGTGTCACCAAAACATTGTTTATGTATATCAAATGACCATGTGCATAATATCTCTCATTTCTCAATTTTTAATCCAGGGTTTATTAGGTTGTGTGTCAATTATCACATGAATTAAATAAATAGTCATTTCATAACGATGATTGACAAGACACATGTGGTCCATGAAGGTTTATACTAAAGGCCCATACACTGCTGATAGGCCCTCATACAACTGGCTGGTTAGGCACCTCAGACCCGCTTACAGACTTGAGGCTCCCATTGTACTTAGGCCTATAAAAAAGAGGTCAACTTAAAGCCGATGGTAGATGCCCCACACAGTAAAAGCAGTAAAAACACCACTCACAGTATTAGTGATGCTCTCAATTATCAAAATCGGATACATGGTCTATGATTTAATTGAACTGTTTGTCAATATATTTATTGATACATAGTCCAATTGAAAGTTAAATAAGAACATATAACTTGATTAGAAACCCATTTGGGCTAATCTGAAATCACTTTATCGAATAGAATACAAATGATAATAAATAAGACACATCACATGAGATATCATGATCTGATGAAGTATCCTTGAATGATACAATTGAAATCACACTCTTGACAGATGGAATTAACAGACAGAAAAGACATGCTTTTAATGTTTTTGTAGACAGGCATGTTGTAGTCAGAATGGAATAATCATATACATCCTATCAATCATGAATGAAAATGATAACCTGGGTCTTCCCTTTTGACCTTTCCAACTGACCTCATTCTGTTGTGATGATAGTGCAGTAAAGTAGTAAATGACCATCCTTTTACCGCAGAATGGTTTGTGAAATACATGCTTTCAGTGTAGTTTAGAAGTAGAACAACTCCTTGTTGTGGGTAGACCTTCTGAACCTCATGGCCCTTTTTGTTCTCTCTGTAAGGTACGATGTAGTGAAGCTGATTATTTTTCACTGGTAGCCATGCGTGCACCAACACTCATGAATATGAAATGAGAAATTGATAAGAACTTTGTGCAGTTACCTACCTCATATGCATCAGGTATGTTGAGGGATTCCCCTGTTTTGGCAACTGTTCCAATAATCCCCGTTCCCCAAGGTATCCGAAGCTCAGTGCACTTATCCAAACATTCCGAAAGCGTTGAATCTACAGTCACGTCAAATAGTTTACTGGTCAGGCAGCGGTCCGCCGATCCCTTCTCTCCTTGGACGAGAAACAAGGAACATCGGTCGGCATTTACAAGAATACTAACATTCTGTAAGATCTTATGGCAAAGACTTGAAACATCCAAATCATTGCATATATCAATGACAAGTTCATACATGAGTTCCCTCTCATCAAGGTGTTTCAGTTCACTGCGACGCTTTCGCACTTTTGCCTGATCAGACCCAGTTGGACTTTTAACACTAGAAGCAAGGAATGTTGGCGTGCCATCAACAGTAGATACCATTGGTTTCAGAATACCGCCACGGTCGAACTCTTGAGCAGATATTTTTCTGACTGGGGTATTGGCCCCTGAATTAGTCCTAGAGTTCGACCCGCTGGAATTACCCTGTGCGTTTGCAACGTCACTTTGGCTTGGTAGCCCGGTTTGCATTGCATGCGAAATCAACCATGCATCAATCATGGTTCTTGTAGCCTTACGGGAAAAGTAGTCATGCACGAAGTCTGAATGATCATCCAACCATTGTTCACACCTGTCATATTCCTCATTGACAGGGGGCTGCCTGTAATCCAGGGCTCCTAATTCTAAATCCATCTCGTTTGGTCCAGTCAGTAACCGTCCTCGTCCCCTCTTCAACCTTCCTGTCAGCCTAGGCGAACGCCGTGCTGACGTCTCACGTTTTGGCTCCAGCTTGCTGGCGTCAACTGTCAAGTCTTGCCAGAGTGCTGCTACTCTATCTTTGAATCAGTAATGAGCTCCTAACGGCCAAGCCGTCCAACGACAGCAAGTCTTTACAAACCTCCTCTTGCGTAAAATGTTTAATCAATAACAAATACGGAAGTGTATAATATGAATTGGGGACTGTGTTAAGCATCAGGCCGGAGAATTTACTCCTACTTGTCTTACACAGTTGTCACAAGAAATTTGCACTTCAGCGGGAACTTCCTGAGGAACAAGATAGATATGAAGCATGCCACACCTCCTCTGTTACTGTCCACACTACTGTACTGTCAGTGTGTATACTATAGTGTTGTGTTGTGTGTGATTGATTTTGGAACTGACAGCATGTGTCACGATTCCATGATTTTAATCCACTTTCTAAGGGTTATATCCCATCATACTCTACCAGATCTAAATTGCATACGAATAAGCTAAACTTTAAACGTCATTTTGGTCGTTCCTTTCGCCGTTTTTTTCCAGAAAACACAAAAAAATCCTCTTACATCAATATCACAGCTGACAAACTATTCCGGAAGTAAACCTAACCTAATAGCTTACTAAAGATTTGTAACGACGTGTGCTATTGGTCAAAAGCTATCGTCACGTGACTAACCAATTAGATCAACCACGTGTTGTCAATAAAGCATGTTAGTTTCAGGGGCGAATCCAAGGGGGGGGGGGCGAATCCAATGGGGGGGGGGGGGGGGGGGGGGGGGGGGGAGGGGGAGGGAGGGGAGGGGGCAGGGGCGACGGGGGAGAGGGAGCCGCGCCCGCACCCCTCTTTTTCCTGCCGACTTGAAATAGAGGTTTTCCTCGTGCTGTGCTCTAAGCCCAGCGGCCCCCTAGCTCAAATATATATGTGTTTATTAGCTATTAGATTATGCAAAAAGTACTGAGTATCCTGCAAATCGGAAGTACTTGTATGTGTCAAATTGACCGACTCATGTCTGTTAGTACTAAGTACATACTCTCCGAAGACAGTCACAACCCTACAAAAAATTTGTTTGCTCCATCGTAAAATAGCAACCCTGGCCCCATGCCCTTTCATTGGCGTTATAATTAACCCATGTGGGGTGTCTTTTTGAAAGTCACAAAACCGACCAAAGGGGTAAAGATTTATTGGTGGCCATAGTCTATGATAGACTGTCCTACCATCCAGAATTATTACAACCAGATTGTCCTACAAATCGGTAGTCCTTTCCAACTCTTGTCCCATCAAAATCCCAAAACCTTTCAAAATACTAGAAACCCATATGAGGTGCCATGCAAAAAACCAAACTACATTTATATCAATTGGATATTTAAAGATGATGCAACTAGTAGTCACAATTTTGCCAGCACCTCCTATCCACCCTAAGTCACAACCAGGTCCTCACATCAGACCATAGACCACCAATTCGCCTCCGTCCCATCGCATTTCACAACCTTACTGTTTGAATCAGGCAACAATGAATGCACAATCATTCCTTTGCACTGGACAATAGACACCATATCCTAATTTTTGTGCACTGAAATTCTGTCTACACCGTATATTTTATCGTTGCATCTCTGCCAAAAGACATTGGCAACCCTTTGTCTGATAAAGACTCCTGCGGACTACTTCTCCCACAACTGCTGCCATGGATGTCACAACTTGTCTGCTGTTTTAACCAAGTCCCCAAACTGTCCCTTAATGCAGAAGACTGGCTGTCACCAGTAGACAATTGTCCACCGAACACGGTCTCCTGTTTATTTATAAATGATGCTAGGTGGTCGTTTTCAAGACCTTCCGTTGCACCTATATACCAAAAGACCAAAATACACTTGCGACCCTCTGGGTATAGACTCGTGAACAACACTGCTCTCCCATGATTATGCACTTGGGGCAGGGCCACGTTGACGACTGCTACTGTCGAGCAAGTCACAACCCACCTTCATGTTATCAAGTCTCCCCAACTGTTCCAGCCATGTTGCATATCTTCATCGCATAATGCAAAGGACTGGCTGTCCACCGAACACTGTCTCCTGATTTTGAACAACTGTCATGTCTGGTGGTCTGTTTTCGAGACCTTGCGGTTGCATTTGCCAAAAGACATTTGCGACCCTCTGGGTATAGACTCCCATGAATATGTCCTGACAAGAGGCCACGTTCATGACTGGCGCCTAACTACTGGGCATTGCAGTAAGCCTGGTTATGGTTGACATATACTAGGTGCATATGCAATCTGTGATGGGTATTTTGCTGGTTAACCAACTATGGTTTATTCTCCCATCCCTGTGTCGCCGTTTTATGGTCCCCTGCCTTTCACCAGTGGCCAAGGCACTTTTAAATTTAAAGCAGGGCGATGAAACCCTGCCATTTTTAGACAGCCCGCTTCTGCCATACCTTTCCAGATTTTTTGCTGAAACACAGGGGCAGGGACCCGACTGTAAATATATCATGGCCCTGCTTGCCCCTGAGAGATTTACAGCCACTTCGGGTATAGAAGCCACCAAAACAGGTGCTTCGCCAGGAAAATCTCATAAGGAAAGTTCCTGGAGTAGGTTCAGCCGCACTGAGGAGAACTTTTGTTACAGTGTCAAAGACATCAAACTGCACAAGGGGTTAACGCCTACTGCTGTACATTTCATTGCTCCATTGTATGTTAATGGTTAATGACTACGTGGCATACTTCTTTCATGACCCCAGTTAATTATCTCCATCTCTTAGACATTTTATGACCTATCTCCGCAGTTGAAAAAAGCCTGGGCATTTGCAACCATAATTATACAGAAGAGATTCTGTAGTTTGACTGGTACAGTTGTGTCCGCACCTCACCAGTGCCGTCAAGGAATATTCGGAGTAGGTGGGTATTATAATTCTATTAATATTTTGTGATTTTTCAGGGGGTTACTGGCTGTAACAGAAATACATATGCTAGGGAATTGTGAAACACCAACTTTGGGAGGTTTCAGGAGTGCAAGTTTATTTCTTAGGAGGATGGAGAAGGGGTTAATAAATCTAAGCCACGTAGAAAGTTTCATAGCCACGTCGTAGTTGGTTATTGTTCTTCTTATTAGCCTGATTAGCGTTTACTGTATCCTGTTTGAATTGACGATTTAGTGATCAAGGAGTTTTGTTTTGTGCTTCTTTGTTCTAGGAACTAGCTGTAGGAGACAATGAAGCTGTTATTTTGTGGTATCTGCCTGTTCATGGTAGTGGGATGCTTTGCTCAGGTAGGTAAATCTAAATGATATACCCGGGGATCTACCGCTCATCAATATTTTATTAATGAAGGGCATAACCCCTCATCTCCAGTTCCTGTCATCTTAGGAATTAAGCCTGCCACAAAATATTTATAATTTTACATTTTCCCTCAAGTCTAATCTTCTAGTGTATGCCACATCCATCCTCAAGTCTAATCTTTTGCCACTGCATTCATCCTTTAATCTAATTCAACATCCATTCCAACATCAAACATTGGAAGATAGTCCAACTCCATTTAATGACATATATCCATCCCCAGCTTGGTATCTTCCTCTGTAAAACATTTTCTCAAGTCTTACTCCAAAGTCAAAAAGCATGTCATTTCTGTTAAATTTCTGACCTACTTAATCTCATATTGTCTGCTGTAGGATGATCGTCCAACAGATCTACCAGATGCTCCTCCAGTAGAAGAAAGCCCTGAGGTAATTTCCCTAAAAAATAATACAAATACTCTGTAAAGGGCGTCACTACAGTGAAACAACGTGCAGAGAAAATGTGGTAATTAACCTAGGAAAAAATATGTGGCACGGTCTACTCTCTTGTCTCGCACTGTCAAGTGGGATTTGGTCAAATAAATCAAATTTGATGATAGAATTCTAATTTCGGGAAGAAAAAAACATGTCTGCGTTGTGCAGCTGCTAATGGCATCCAGTTATCTTGTATCATATTCACTCCTCATTAATTCATTGACAATATCATTTCCAGCCAACAGAACCACCTTATGTAGGTAAGTACTCCATTCCTTTCCAGTGCTGCCATCTTAAACAAAGCAGGGAGTCCCTAATCACATAAAACTGTTCGTAAAATTGAAATACTTGCCCCAATCTGTTCTGTTATATTGCAGCAAGTAATGATTAATCAGTCTTCTTAATCTTTCGACTTACACTCAACCCCCTTAGAGGAGAAAATGCGCTCCGGAAACCAAGTCCTTAAAGTCAATAGGGAACACTGGGAAATGAAAAAGATATAGAGTCTATATCTTTTTCTGTCCGGAAACCAAGTCCTTAGAGTCGATAGGGAACACTGGTAAATGAAAAAGATATAGAGTCTTTATCTTTTTCTGTCCAGAAACCAAGTCCTTAGAGTCGATAGGGAACACTGGGAAATGAAAAAGATATAGAGTATATCTTTTTCTGTAAGTGTGATATCTTGTTGCAGATCCATGTGAGGGTATAACCTGTGAGAAGGGCCAGCTATGTCAGGATGATGACAAGGATGGAAAGGGGGAGTGTGTCTGTAATACGTACTGTGACCCTGTCCCTGACAGAAGCAGGTACCAGGTAGGTACTCCTTCATGTTTAAAAGATATTGCGCGTGCGTATCAATCCATGAATGAAGGCAGGAAGCGGACTCAGAAGCGAGGATGTGCTAAAGTTAGACCATTGTTAGTTTATTTTAATATCTTTGAAGTCCCTGTAAAATGCTGTGAAAGTCTTCTCTCTGTCTCCAGTGTTGCAGTAACCAGGGCGAGACATTCCCCAGCCTATGTGCCCTTGAGCGTGACCGTTGCCTTTGTGAGAAGGGACATGCAGACTGCAAGAAGAGTCAAAGGAAGAATGCGGAACTTGCCTACTATGGAGCTTGTAATGGTAAGTAGCCCTACGTCACAATATTTTTCTGTCAAATGGTCAGCCCGTACATCCGGCTCCTGTGAGCATTTCATGGAGTGCAAACCGGAGTTGCTGACGAGACAGTGACTTTGTCTTTTGCAAGGGAAGAGAGCCCATCACAAGCTTCACAACAGGTTAGCATAAAGTGCAAGGGAATTTGTACCAATTTTAGCTCCTACAGCAGAATTTCTAAGCTGGGTATACCTTACTTCACAAAGAGTAATACCATAGTTTTTCTAGTTCAAGGACTTGTTAGGTGAATGAGATTTGTTTCCGAGCAATCACATTCCCTTTTTCCATAATGAATGGTAAATGCAACTGGTCCCATTACAGTTATGGCATGGGTATCTATGGGACAATTCTTAATGAACGAATTGTGCCTTTAGTGGAGTATGGTATGTTTTTCAAGCACCCAGTCAGTCCTTGTCTCAAATCAATTCTAAAGGTATACTGTCTCATTTTAGCGAACAGGCAAGAGTGTACGGATGATGACATGGACTTGTTCATGGAGCGTATGTTTAGGTGGTACCCACTTGCTCTGTATGACAGGGCCCGTGCTGGCACGCTGACCTTTGCTGAATTATCCCTTGCTCGCCGTGTGGCCCGTAACAGTGACATAGAGAGTCAGTACTCGCTCTCTTCTCAGTGGCTTTTCTGTAACTTTGATGCGGACAATGATGGGTGAGTAGTGTGCCTTGAAAGATTGATTTTAAGACATTTTTGACAACAACTGTTATTGGCACTCAAGAACACTACATCTGAGAGCAAGACTGATATATCTAGCCAGCTACCATAGTAAAGTAGCTAATTCCAGTGCCATTGGATGAATAATCATGGAATTTGTTCCAAGTTAGTCTTTTTGTCTATTTCTTATCATTGCCCCAACTGAATAATTGACAAAAAATGATAATTCACATGTTCTTCACATTGCAGTAAGGTGACCCGTGATGAGAGTTTGATCTTCACAGCCCAGCTCCAGCCCTTGGAATCTTGTGCATCCAAGTTCATCCTCGGTTGCGACACAAGTGGCGACAAGGTGTTGGCATATTCTGAGTGGCAGAAGTGTCTCGGTTTGGAAGGTGGTAAGTTTGCCTTTGCATCATTCTTCAGATATATTTCAGTTCTTGAAATTATTTTTTCCCTAATAGCACAAAAGCAAATATGGAGAAAGTTTCAGCTCATCAGTATGCATAATAACTGCACGACGGTATTGTGTGTGCATGTAACAGTATTTTTATTTTCCTGGACCACAATTACAAACGGCGTTCCCCTTCAATACACAGATCTCTACCAGGGAGATGATACATCTATTTCATGACTACAATACTCGTAGCTGAGAATTACATCTATTTTGCTTTTTTCAGATGAAATGATTGACCTCTGTGCCGACCTTGCCAGAGAGAACGGAGACAATCCAGAGGCCAAGAAGAAGTAAGGTGTCTGAAGAAGGAATTTAACCTATTTTGGATTTGTACAGGATTTGTGGCATTTCTTGCACAATATTTTTGTACGACCTGCATTTCTACTTAACTCCGCCTTTTCCTTTTTTTTCCAATCGAGGGATTTGATGATGTCTATACATGTACATGATTTATAGTATTTACCTGAGGAATTGAAGGTGCACTTCAATTTTCTGAATTGCGGAGTGCCCGCCTATAGAGAGATACAGGTTCCAATGGAAGTTTGATTAATCCTTAATCAAGTCATATTATGCCCTCATTGGCTGCTTTATCAAATCAATAGTATCAAAAATATTGCTTGTTATATATAATAATTCTCAAAATTTGTATCAAAAACAGTACTTCTGATCTAATTTCATTTCAAAATTTGTGCTATGATGAAGTCATTCACATTTCAGATTCTTGAAAAGGATTTTTTCATCCAAAATGTATACATATATGTAATGGAACAGCCTGGGTGCAGACAGAATTGGTGCTACATTTTGTAAATTTCCTCAATATGAATTTTAATTTGAAAATCACAACGCAATATGGTGCTAAATGTTCATAAACTTCAATTATTTTGTCATTTTAAAACTGGATTCAACAGAACAGTGTACAGCATTAAAACACTATTCAAGAACTCACATTTCATTTTTTTCTCTTTATTTTTATGTCCTCAGTTTAGAGAGGTCACAGCACGCTCATGAATATCAATATAATTGCACCTCGATGTCCATAGCAGCCTGTATTTAAAGCATGGAGTGCTTATGTTGTTTTGAGGGGCAAGCATTACTATGAATCCAGATTGAATGTATTGAAACTGTTCAATTTGTGATCTCTCACACATAATCAGATTTCTGAAACTCAGATTGGTTGCACTTGATAAGATTTCAAAATGATGTCTACAAATATTTTAAGTGAGAACATGGTTCAAGATGATTGTGTCGAGAGTCAGAATAACATTTTTTAACAAATCAATCCTGTACAGTGAATAGAGGTTCTTTCCTCCTCGAATAAAAACAATAAAGCACACCTTCAGACTTGTTGAATTAATGGTGGTTGGCTCTGAAGTCCCGAAAAGAATATCAAAATGAAGTGGAAGAGAATCTGTCAGCCATCAAACTCAATGTGGAAGCTCTCTGGCATGGCAAAACCTGTGAATGGGTACATGGCACCCATGAGTCTGTTGCAGGCCTCATTGAAGCTAAGGAGACGTCAACTGAACTAAAAGTGACTTGCACAATCTTACAGAAGTGTAATGGGTATGGCGATTGGATAACGAATATCATGCTTAAGCCCCTAGGTTCAATACCTCCAACAACTGTTGCAGAAGGAAAATGTGTCTCCTCAACACCTTCAGCGCCGAACCACGTAGATCTGCGTTGCCCAAATCACCCCTCTTTGAACTGGTTATCGGAGTCTCATGGACTTCATGAAAGAACTACGCCATCGCCATCTTCAGGGCAAAGTAGGAACTGAAAAGACCAAATGATCTTTTCAGTTCCTACCTTGCCCTGAAGATGGCGATGGCGTAGTTTCATAAAGTCAACGAGACTCTGATATAAACCAGCTCAAAGGGGAGGGGGATTTGGGCCACGTAGATCTACATGGTTCGGCGCTGAAGGTGGTTAGAACCAACCTAAGTCCATAAACTGGTCCAAAACACACCATTAGTTACTCTGTTGCCATCGTTGCTCTGCTGGCAAAACAAGTTCATTTACCAGATGCCAGACTTCACAATCTCAAGGAATGTACAAACAATACTTTTTAGAGAAAAAAATTACTAGGAATTTTTATTTTCAAAACATGTGCAGCCAGACAAATACAATATTTCTTCTTACTACAAATAATATTACTAAGGAGGGAGAACTCACTGTAACATCTGTCCACAATAGCTTGATCCAGGATAGCTCTACATCATGAAGATGATGTACAGGTACTTTGGCTCAAGTTAACATGGAGAGAAATTGTAAATATGTAAGGCAATTGACACTATTCTAAGCGGCCTGGGTTTGATGAATTTTGACCTTCAAGCCACAACTGCTGGGCACTGTAGAGTACAAGTACAATTCAAGCTAACATTGGCTCAAATTGTGGACATGCCATGAAGCTGAACACTGTTTTTTTTCCCAAAGTCGATGTTATTATACAAATTACAATGCTCCACACGATTTGAATCCACAACTACATGACAGTACCACTGGTGAAGTGAGACGACACATACGTGTACACAAATGCATTATGAATGTACAGCAGTTCTAGCTAATCAGTATGGCGCAGACATCAGACCAGAGTAGCTCAAAAACCAAGGACCGTTCCTCCAGATCAATGCGCTAAGTAGATTCAGAGAATTTTTCACTGTTTCGCCTGGTCTATGTTCCCCTGAATAGGATCTGTTACATGATTTGAATGAAATAACAATGATGAACATATGAAAAATGTCATGTTTTAACTTTGTGTGAAAGTACGAAACTTGATGAACTGATGCGACACAGAATTGACCAATATACACTAGGATGATGACACTGTTGGCTGTGTTTACCTAACAATGTTCCATTAATCTAGCATTCCCATTCCAAGGAAAGACAGCAAAGAGAGTTTATCCTGTTCACTCAATGCACTACGTCAATATGAAAGGTTGTATTTTGAATAATTTTCTGGACTGCTGTGACAAACATGACATGTCAAAATACTCCAGTTGGAAAATGAACTTGGGATTATGCACTGCAACTTCATGCCACCATCCATGCAAACACTGAAGGGCCCATGTGCTGAGAAAATGCTGCCTAATTTTGTACCATTACAGTAATCCAAGCCATACCCTCAAGAAACACTAAGAAAAAAACCTGGAGAACTCCTCTTACTTGTTTACCTTTGGACCAATCGAACTAATGCCATTGTTCAAAGGCAGGCGATCTCCACATTTTGTCACCTGGTGCAAATTCATGGGTTTTTTCTTCTTCAATTTCAACCAAACTATAGCAAAACAACAATGGCTCTGTCTCAGACTAAATCATTTACAAATTTTTGATCACAAGACTTGACAATTTTATAACCCAATCTATCTAACATTTTGTATGTCAGATACAACTCATCTAATAGGAAAACTACGCACTAGAAAAGAAAGGGACATGAAAAGATTTCGAACACTTGTTTAATTCACTATAAACAACTTTTGGTGGGAAACTACACCATTACTTAATGACGCTTTCTAAACTGCATCAGTAACCACTCACGAATACAGCAGAGCAATCAAGCTCATGAATTGACACTTCTGGTAATCCTTTCCTTCCAACTGAAGGCAGCGGTGCTTTGCCAGAAAGTGGTGAATATGAGCCAATCTAAGCTGAATGAGAAACTTAGAGAACAGCCTCTTGTATGAAAATTAAGTAATGCATGTATCTATGACCATTCTCAAAAGTTTCGCGTTCAACTAAAAGCAGCACCATAACCAAGAAATAGAGGCCGAGTTATCAATAGAAACATTTATAATGGTATGATGTGGTGATCTTGATTATACAGCTACGATCATGTCCACATACTGTTATCCATTTACTTTGGCAGCCCAGAATTTTAGCAAATGTACTTTCCATTTTAAAAACGATTAATTTCAGCATAGATTGACCATACTTCCAACACAAAGTTGGTCAGAACCAAATGTGTACTTCATACTACTTTATACAGTGCTTCAGGGTTGCAAAAGGATTTCATTCTCTTGTCCACGACTGCATGTTGGCAGACTTGTTCACAACATTTAATGCCAACACAGTATGATTACCACAGCAGTAGCACACAATAATTTTACAATGATGAATAATCTTCATGAAAATCTGGGTTGATCTGGGCCTCCTTTTTTGATATCAGGCATTAAATGTAGTTCATAAACATCAACTTTAGTAGTTACTCAACTCTTGAACTGGCTTAGACTTTAAATGGAAATATTTGAAACCCTTTGAGGACAATATCTTGATGTCAACACAATGAGATGATCATTTCTAATCATGGAGACCAAGATGCACCTCTCAGATAATTGGTAACAATGCCAGACATGCACCAAAAGTCTTTCATCAGCACAGAGAGGCGTTGAAAAAGAAATTAAGTACTGTTCTGGCCCAATGTTTGATATTTTTTGTTCTCCAATGCAGATTAAAGTTAACAACACTGAAAAGTCTTAGCTAACCTGAACATTTTCATGACATCCTCCCAAAACCTTGACTGCTGCCTCAGTTTTGGCCTACAATTAAGCTACACCCGTGGAGGGTAATACTCACATCACTTTTGGTTTCAATTGCTTTAATGCAACAGGTGCCTTCTGAAAGAAGACTATTTTATCTTATTGTTTAAAAGTAACCCACACCCTCCAAGAGTGTGCAGGAGGCTACAAGATAAGTGGACTCAACCAACAGAATCAGATCAAATTATTCCAATTTTTTTTGCCTTGTATAAAAATCCTACATATGAAACAAGACCACAGGGTCATGCAAAACTATTTACAAATGTGATTAGTTCGATGAAGAATAATGAATACAATTCCTTGTGGATTTGAATGCGAATGAAAATGAGCAAACTATACAATGAAAGACTTCTACTCGACCTCTGGTATGCAGATGAAACCTGTTCTACCTATACATGTAGAAACCACAGTGGTGATTACATGGTATCAGACACAACCTTGAGTCATTTGTGCAGGTAGAAGGATTTTTATTTCACTTCACCCAAATATATTACATTGGACAAAGGATTCTGGCGAGTCTACATATTTTATTGAATCACCACTGGAAAACTTAACAGCCAACCTTTTTTGCAAAAGGATAGGGCATTTTTATGTTACTTGTCGGTGACTTATCAAATCAAACGTCAGGAAGAGTTTAAAAGAGAAATGCAGAACAGGTTTCAAGAGCTTTAGGGAATGAGAAATGATGCTTCAAAAAGATGTTTTACAGTTTAGTTTTTTTAAATCAAGGATTCCAAAATTGTTGATATGTTTAAACAATTCAAGCTAACTAGTTAAAGCGCATTTCATGCATTACTAAGGAAAAATTTTAATTTTATTTTTAGTTCAACAAATCTGTCATAAAGATGCAAGGGGGAAACAGATATGGGAAACCATTTCGACATTTTAATGACCTTTAAGGTGAGTTGCAGTAGTACCGTTGTAACATCACAAAAGAAGAGGACTATTGCTATAGTAATTCGAGCAGAAAAATTTCAATTTTAAAATCATATCACTTGTTATCACTCATTTAGGAAGCAATATGTTCAAAATACCTATTTACCTTAACCCAGATACAGGAACCAAGTTACGGTAAAAAACCAAACACAAATCCCACAACTTGCTTAGTCAGTTTGAACTTGACAGAAAGTGTATCAACAAACAGACCAACATGGCTGCCTACATCTTCACTCGTTCAATATTTTACCTCCCAAGAAACACTGCGGCCAAAAACTAATTTAAGAATATCATATTCAAAGTGAATCGCATCGACAGCATTTTGATCGTCACAAGCACCGTTTTATGCAATATACAGAATAAGCGTTGAAGCAGGCAGCCAAGAATTAATCACAGGAGGTTCTTTCTGAAACATCTTGGGAGTTTATTCTTACAATTCAAGGGCAAGAAATTAACTTCAGCTGGTGGTATTTGATGATAAGCTGATAGTATGTTTGGCAGAGTTATTACTTATTAACAGAAAGTGGATTTATAACACCAAATCAAATATAAGCAAAATGAAATGGCATGAGCAAGAAGTTAATTTCATGCCCCACATGTATGTACAATTAATCAAAAGGAATCACCTTCTGAAAGATGTTTTATTAAATACCATTTGGCATTATTTCTGAAACAACCATACCTATTTTAAATGTAACAGGCAAAGTAGTAATGGTAACCTCATTTACAGCACATTTAGCCAGTAGTTTTGAGCTAAACTCATCCAGTACCAAGCGGAAGCATACTGTGTCCACTCGTTTTTTGGACCCAATAAGGAAACTTATTTCAAATGAATTCCTGTATACGACACAGCCATCTCGTAATGAATGAGTTTATTTGCAATACATACAATGATTCTATAAAACTTGAGTGTTGCGGAAACGGAAATGCCAACAAATGAACCCAGCCACCAATTCAACAATTAAAATTTGAAAACAGGAGTGCGAGCATGAGGTTTTATCACTCTGCATTGGCTGGTACTGGTTCATGTTTGGCTGGCTATACACACGAAATATACAACTAAGTACTCTTATCACGACCGAACACACTTGAATACGGACCATCCCACGAGAAAAACTGGAGACCACTGCAGTTTACCTGATATCTGGTTATGGATGTTACAATTTTCAACCATCACTACCAAAGATGTTGTCGATGTACCTATCAGTTCACTGGACAGATTTTCTCATGGTTGGCACAATTCAATCTTATTTTAATTCTGCTCTTTTCCCTCTGGATCAACAGGAACTGCAAGTTGAACCATTCAGTCCATAACCCTTGACATTTACAACAGTTGCAGTTCCGCATTTCTCCAAATACTTCATACATGATTAGAGTAAAGCAAGCATCTCGTTACAAACAGCAATGAACAATGATCAATTGTGACCAATAAATATCGGTAATGAGTGCAAGATGGTGGCAGTAATGGAGAAGTCCAGATTTACTTGCTCTCAGTTCCACATGTACTAGCATTATAAATGCAAAAAACTATACAATGCACATGATGAGAGTGAAACAGAAGTACTATTCACAGAAACACAGAACAGGACTTGCAGGCCTTGAAACGACAAGTAATCAATGTTATTTTGAGAGATATAAATAGCACTATCCCCATGAATAGCTAGCTAGTACGGACACACAAATGTACTTTCACATTCTAAACCATGCCGCTTGTACATTTACCCTGTGTATTCATCCCACCTCACTTCGACGATGATTACTTAGCCACGTTTAGTCGGTACATTTATCTCACAGAATGCGTCAAAATGGAGCCAATCGTATTTTGGATTTCACCATGCATATGAATCATTTCAATGACTTAAGCAATGAAATAAAGTGTCAGGGCATTGGAGTCCATGTGCTCTTATAAATATATAATAACCATAAAGCAATAAAACAAAGAACATTGACACAGGACAATATACTACCAACACAACTGAGTGCAGGAAATAAAGATACTTGCAGGTGTGGTTCATTGAAATACTATCAACTAAGCCGACTGGCAAAGCATGTGCAATCATTATTTTTCTGCACAAGCCTCACATTCGGTACTAGCCAGCCCAATGTTGACATCACTCTTGTCAGTAAATGCAAATCCATAGAAAATAAGAAAATATTTGATCTCTCAAAATTCGCACCTACCAAGATTATCACAGTGTTAGCATGTCTTAGAGAAATTTACATAAATATCTAGCAACGAACCATCAACCTGCGCTCCAAATGAAATTGCCAGCAAAGTCTGGATAGAGCTGTCCAGTTCGTTGAACCCACACCCACATTACAACAACAGAGGACCCCAATGTCTCCCCACCTCGAGCTCAGTCTCTCTATCCCCACGAATGCTAACACTGACTTGGATGACAATGCTAAAAAATTAAGGCCTCAACTTCCTGAAATGATTCTCATAAATTATGAACTAGACTTTCAGGCATATTTTTTGCTTTGAACGACATGCAGATGTGGTAACACTGTTCAAGGAGGTGGTAAATAGGATCAAGATTCTCATCATTATGCTGTAACTCGTCGTTTTTAAAGATGCGCTCTGGAGGAAGCGAGGTAAAGCAAACACGATTGAAAGTCAGGATTATTACACTGTAATTTGCATAGAACTTAGTTGACAATTCATCTGTTTAAATAAATTTTGCTGTTCTACCAAAATCACATTTTACTTTCATTTTTTAAAACAATTTAGAAGGTACAACATGGAAAAGTACCACCTTTATTCACCTTTTATAGCATATGATTTGCTTCAGAGCTCTTACCTTCTTTCAATAGCGACCTGAATACACCAAAGTAACAAGCCGGTTGTTATATTTTACACAAATTTGACTCTGAACACAGAACTAAAAAGGGTAGGAAAATATGCAATTCTGTAGCATACAATAAAATATGAACCTTTATACACAATAAGTTACCCACCAATGCCAACCAATTCTATCCAAAGACCCGTTATTACTTCACATCCGACACAATTGTATTTTCAGTAACTATTATTTACAATAATTATTACAGTTAGAACAAATTGGTTGCATTGGATACTTGGTGTCCTGTGTAAAGGAATGATACACAGCTGTAAACTTATCCGAGGTTCGAACTTATCGACAAGATAAATCAACTGATGTAGCATGGTACACATTCGAGGAAAAGTTTCAAGCAATCTCTTTATACTTTCATAACTCGACTTGGAAGAGATAAACATCACCAAGCCAAATCATCCAACACTGAAACATTCTCCAGGAATAGGCAGAATTGCATACTTCCAATTAAGCACCATGGACCGTCACATTTTTTAACGTCGAGGGCCAGCAAATCCACCCCTTCCACCACGGTCACCACCTCTGTTGTCTGGTCTGGGACCACCTCCTCCTCCCCCAGGTGGACCTGTCCTACCCCCTCCGCGCCCAGGTCCACCTCCACGACTCAAACCACCTCGATCACCTCCGCGACCACCACGATCACCACCTCTTCCACTCCCTGGCCTATTAGTCTTTTTCTCTTCAACATTTAAACGGTGATCATTCCTAAATTTTTTCGTCTGAAACATAAGTAACAAGAAAGTTACTCTTAAGCTTTTAAAGCAACTTTTTTTCTGGTATTCAATAAAAAACGCCTTCTAAGTTGAAGGTTTCAACTCTATCAAACAAATCATAATGGCTCAGTTTTGAGTACACAGGGAAGCAATTCTCAGCATTACTCATAAGAGAGGGCAAGTTCCCATCATCATAGCCAAGACAATCAGTAATGGAGAAAGCATCTCAGAATAGCTTTACTCACCATATTTCCTTTTAATGCTGCACCAACCGATTCAGGACTGTCGTAAACAATGAAACCATAATTCTGAAGAAAAGATGATAGATAACAATGAAACCAAGAAGCAGTGGGAACAACAGCACTTTCTCTTGCTCTCCCACCCTGGTCCCATCTCCAGCCTAAATTGGTCAAAGCTAATCCTGAACATGCCTTCCTCCCTGTACACGACACCACCCATTTCCTCATTATCCATATAAAAGGTGTCACACCTTTGAAAATCTCTGCATGAGGACAGAACACTTATCAGCTGACTTCCTCGAATACCCACAAGTCAGTGTACAAGAGGTATACTTACAGGTACAGTTTTACCCGCACCAGCTTTAGTGTTGATTTTTAAATCGATAACATTGCCATAATCTGAAATAAGAGATAAAGAAGCATTGGGGGACAGTTACACTAGCCATCACCACTGTATTCTCTGAATAAACTGTACACTTCATTTTCATTTTGGCTCAGGTAAGAGTACACAAGGAACAGATTCTCAGCATGAGATACTAAGAGAGGGCAAGTTCCCATCATCACAGCCAACATACTAAGCAGGAAGTACAGAAACATTTGGCAGAATAAATGCTCATTCCTTTTAACCAAAGATAATAAGACATGTCTTAATCTTTCAGGAACAAATGCAAATTTAGCCAGGAGAATTTAAAAGTAACAACTGTAACAGATCAATTTACTCAATATCAAACAACTCACCTGAAAAATAGTCTTTTAATTCTTGTTCTTGTGTATTGTGT
The DNA here is from genome assembly GCF_910592395.1 of Lineus longissimus. Classification (NCBI taxonomy): domain Eukaryota; kingdom Metazoa; phylum Nemertea; class Pilidiophora; order Heteronemertea; family Lineidae; genus Lineus; species Lineus longissimus. The sequence goes on along the minus strand of NC_088308.1, from coordinate 19,777,165 downwards.
GGTAAATTACCGACAAAAAGTTGAAGCTTATCGGGATAGCGTAAAGTTTTCCTAACATTTTCTTCTCCACTGTCTCCTTCTCCACGACCAATACTTCCACCTTGGCTACCACGTTCTCGGACAGCTCCAGATCGGTCTCGTGTTGACCTGATGAAATCAGAAAATAATTATTTTAGAATCATCTTGAAAATGCATCAGTTTGAATGCTACAAGCAAAGTTTTCTACTATCAGCAGTGTTCACTTCACAGGGACTTTTTCCCTTCCAACTGTTAAGTGAATCATCTAACCCAGTGAAAGTACACATGGAACAGATTCTCAGCAGAATTATATTAGAATAGAAAGGGCAAGTTTCCATCATCATAACGCAGATGCATCACACTATTGACAAGTATAAACGTAGACGACTGACACACTTCACTAACCTTGGTGCTCTTTGGGGTTGGGGAGGTCCGTTTCCACTCATGTCCACCGGCTTGACATCAGGAACAACAGGCTTTGGTGTTGCCTTCACGACTGCTTGATTCACCATTGGCGATGGCTGAGCACTACCCATTGGGCCAGGGTTCTTGCTGGCGAGAGCTGCCCAGGAAAACGTTGATGCCGGTTTCTTTCCAACATCTGAAAGACAATGGGTATCAAAACATTACAGTAAATTTAAGCCACCAACACTTGTTACTTACAACGTCAGCTTAGTTTAAAAGTGCAAGATTGGAATAACCAATTAATATCTCCCAGCACTCACCAAGAAACTCGGGCATCATCATAGGTTCTCCTGGGGTCTGATCTGGAACTTCCGGTTCTTGGGGCTCAGGCTCCGGTGATGGTGGCTCAGGTTTTGGCGGGTCTTCTTCCACAGGGTTGTCCTCTTCCTCAGGTTCAGCAACCTCCTCTGCTGGAGCTTCACCGACATCTGGGGCATCCACATGGTCGTCCAAGTGGGATGTTCCATTGCTACAATCAAGAAACAGAGACATAAGGCTTGGCCAGCATAACAGTACTCTGTGGATGTGATAAAATATCAAAACAAAACTATTTCATCACTGCTTTATTTGTCGGCAACAAAAGCAGACACCATAATTTTCTGACTGACTAAGCTTCATCAAACACTCACCTGAGAGTTGCAGTTGAGGGCTGCTCAAAACTGACCCCAACATCTTCATCATGGGACGTCCCCATCTCCTGACCTCCAAGAAGGCTTTCACATGTATCTGAATCAGACAAACCTGTGTCACATTATGCACTTGTAAATACCCAAGAAATATCTCGACATTTTGACAGTCTTCTTCTACTCGAGCACATCAGAACAAAATATACTAGGCCTTTCTCCTAATTTCAGGGCTCAGACAATAGCAGCATCAACTCGGAGAAGGGGCATATGACAGCAGGCATACTGTCACCCGCATCTCTTCTCAGGCGCAAATTACAAACATCACAGCCCATTGTTTTTAAGCATCTCCATAACATAGTCTCTGTACAAGCAGCTCATTTTTTCAGTACCAATTAGGAACAGAGGAGTTGAATAACTTTCTTCAAAAAGGTGCTAACCAATATCGTGCATTTTTTGCAAACATTCAGATTGGATTAGATTACCGAAAACAATTTAGAGATGACTGAAGAGCAAAATACCTGCAGCTTCCTCCTCTCGCTCAGTGTCTGTGTCGTTGTCATGAAAAACTTCATCCTGGTAGCGGAAGATGTCGTTGTGAACATAGTACTTCTTGGGGGACTGCTGAACCAGTACGAAGGTCTGCATGAAGCGTCGCATGGGTAGGCGATTGTTTGAGAGCTCCCCAGTGACCTGAAATGTTGACAAGGAGAAGATATTAAAGGCACAATGTACAGTACAATTGATGATCTTAAGAATTGTGCGCACACCAGTGTCCAACATGAATAGGTGCGAAAACAATATTTTCAAGATTATGGAATGGGCTCAGATAATAGCAGCATCAACTCGGAGAAGGGGCATATGACAGCAGGCATACTGTCACCCGCAACTCTTCTCAGGCGCAAATTACAAACATCATTGCCCATCAAGGATGTAATTCAGGAATGCAGCTTGACTCAATCAGTCAATGACCTCACCTGAACAACAACAGCGTTCCCTACAGTTGCCTGGCTATCCACTTGCCGGATCTTAGCATGACAATCCATGAACTTGAGGGACATCACCTTCTCATGGATATCCTGAAACCAAACACCCAGATATCCATATCATATCAATAAAAGCCTCACGTACATGAATAAGATAATTCCTATACAGCAAGTCATATTTTGTGAGTATTGATTAATTCATCTCTAATATAGTAAGGCCATTCAAAATAAATTACTTGTTTATCATCACTCCACCTCACGATGTTTGGAGGGGAGGCCCTTTGATATTGATATTTGATATTTTGTTTGGCGCCAATGTTTGATGGGGAGGGCCTTTGATATTTGGTATTTGATATTTTTCGGTCATGAACTTGGCAATGTATTCCATTGGGAGGGGCTTTGATATTCGATATTTGATAATTTTTGGACTGACATATTACAAATGTATGTATAAGCCATGTCAAGTTATAATCAGTACAGATGTGTCAGGGAGGCCTAAAAATGTATACAGTGATCAAATTCCAAAATGGATAGATAAAATAAGGACAGGAGAATACAAACTAAAGTTTAATTACAAAACTTTTATGGACATCAACAGCTGTTTCTTTTTTATATCCTGGTCTACTTCAAACTTGAGTCTTTCTACAAATGTATCCATGACTACATGAAAACAATACACAAAGAACTTTAAAAAATTAAACATCAATTGAAAAGAGTCTGAGTATATTATGTAGGTCCTCTCAACCAGCCTAGGCACAGAGTATCATCCCTGCTATCAAAAATAAATCAACAGTTTGAGGATGATTTATTCCCCTGACATTTTACATGTACCGTACAAATCCATGTACATCTGACACAAAGTGACAGCAAGCAGCATGGCCCCAAGTCTCGCCCATTGAAAACATTCTCCTCATACACCACATAGTGTGTAAGCTTTGGTCAAACATTCATGCGTTGAGCAAGAAATAAAAACACATGCGTTTATTCATCTCGATTCCAGGCTCATCGGCAATATAAAAATAACTGGTAGGCCTATACGCATTTGCCCACGCAGGTATGAGGTTGAGAAAGTATTTGTTCCTAAATCTCCCCGAGTGTAGTCTCACTGAGTCAATAATTCTTTTGTGTGCTGACAATTCACTTTGAATGAAAATAATTCATTGCCGTTGAGCGAGACTGGTGTCACCTGTACTGAGGTATTGAGACATTTTTTCAGCATCGGCTGGCTGCATTTTGTTTAGTCGTAACTAATACCAGTTACCACATGTGTGATGGCCAGAACGGGGAAATGGATATCAATTATCAACAGGCCACCGGGTCAGGTAAAATTAGGGCGGTAGGTTGTTTGAATCTGAGTTGGAAGTTGAGGGCACAACTTGGAGCGGACGGTACCTTGATATTTGATATATCGAATATCAAAATAATCGGCACGGGACCTAAATGTCGGGGCGGGCGGTGATGATAAACAAGTAATTTATGTTGAATGGCCTAATATGCGACTTGGACTGGCGACATTTTCAGACATGGCTCAGGTTTTGAGTACACTGGAACAATCTCTCAGCACGAATGATCTAAGAGAGGGCAAGTTCCTATCATCACAGCCAATTGATAAAAGTAGTCTGCTGGGTCTCGTGCTAATACCGGGGTCTATAGACTAAGTATTTTAGTGATGGTTGCATGTGTGTAATCAGTTTTACATCAAATCTAGCTTCGTAAATACAATATTTGAGTGGCAAGCATCTCAAGGTACACAAACACAACTAACTGGTGAACTTACCGCTTGACCCCGGCAGGGGTACTGTTCTTCACCTGGCTTCTCCACACCACCATGGATAAAGCAGGAACTGTTGCTGTAAAATCTGAAAACGGAAGCAACAGACATACATGTAGCTCTGACCTATATAAGCACTCTATGTCACTGCCACCGAGATTAAAGAACAGAGGTGACTTTTCCGACATGGCTCAGGTTTTGAGTACACTGGAACAATATCTCAGCATGAGTGATCTAAGAGAGGGCAAGTTCCCATCATCACAGCCATTCAGAATAGAGTAGTAAGAACACTGAAGCAGTCATTTGTACTTCAATTAATGACAACCACTATTAGCTAAAACATACATTCAAAGGAAACGACATACCTGTGCAGTTGTTGAGGAGCCTCATGCAGTAGAGTGTAGTACTGCCTCACAAACTCGCGTCCAACACACTGGGGGTCTGGGTCTCGGCTTTCCATGACCATGCTTATGACTAATTAATTTGCTGTTGCTGTAAGAGTAAGGTAAAATTCATAACCTAAGATGCTGCAAAAATTTGGTGTCCACAGGCACTACAAACATGATTGAATCCGCACTCACTAGGGAACACCACGAAATGTAATTGCAGAAAACGTGTATCGGCCGGATGCTATTGTGTCCTGTACAGCAAAGATTTAGCCAGGCCTCAATCGCAGTGACGCAGGGATAATGTCATCATTGACATATTGTGCCTAGGCCTAGTGTCATCGACTAATTTATAAATAGTGTTAAGTGATCATGAGAGTGATGACTGATGTACGTACTAAAAAACCCTGCCAACATTCACCTTTACAGTTCAATCAATCAGCAATCACTGCAAAGTAGGCATAAGATCAATCTGATCACAAAACAGAAGGGGGGGGGGGGCTTGAGGCTTAACTGCCAGAAAGAGAGATAGGCAGTTTGTCAGAAACTGCGTTTCGAGGAAGCCCTTTCAGTTTAGTTTCACAAAGAAACATGGCCGCCACCATGGCAGCAAAGTGATGAGGCAAATTCCAAACCATCAACTCAAATCTAAAGTCCAAGTCGTAAAAATATCTCAAATCATATCACGAATCTATGAAGTAAACTGCAACTGAAAACCACAAACACTGGTGATTTCCTTTGTCTCCAAAATGCGTCATAAAAATGTTCTGGAACTTTCATTTTTGCGATGACTCGCCCCAGAGTTTCGCCATACATTTTTGTACACACCAGTCTGTACATTGCACATAGAATACACATGCACCCACCAAAATGTAGGTCACCGTGGATGAATGAAAGAGGTGCAAGGAAATTTGCCGCCAAAATCATTTAATTCTGCATTGTTACAATGGTGACCGGTGATGAAATACACACCAGGATGTCAAGTTCTACCGATGTGTCTTACATTTTAGAATGCAAACATTTCGTACAACACAGACATGCCTTTATTTAGAGACGTTCGAAACAAATCGGCGACGAAGAAAATCACACATGCGATTTTCGTGCCGGCTGGATCGCTGTCATTTCCACCATCAAGATTAAGAAATAGAAGTGACTTAGAATAAAAATACTCACCCAAAAGTAAGCTCGACAGTTTTAAGAAATGTTACGAATTTATATACACATGAGCGATTTGGATATATTGACTAAAATGGATATAAAATGTAAAAAGTTACAGCAAATGTATCGCACATGCACGGTGCGCGTTAGTGGTCTGTTTTAGTTCGGTCTGCGCATTTCGGGATTCCCTTTCTTTCATGGATGTAACCCCCATTACAGAGGGAGTGCTCATTTTCTCCGTACCCGCGATACAAGTTAGCTATCATCCTAAATAAATTACTGAAAATGATTTCAGTTGAACAAATATTAATTTGAGTACCGCCTGTTATTACTGGTGGTCCAGGAAAAAAATATACAAAATGCTGAATTTGCTCAAACTTACATGTAGACTCCCGAGTAGTCCATTGCGTCATCCTTGGGTCTCCTTATGTTGAGAAACGAGGCCACTGCGTCTGGAGTGTACTGAAACTTGGCATGTATAGTAGTTTATTTGTAGGCTATATCTGTCTACGCAACGGCATTGTTGAAATTTCATAATCAGTACGTACTTACATAATTAATTGGCCTTTGTGGATGACTAAGGTATAACGACTGTAAAATTTACTTCACCAAAATCTGCTATTCGGGAATCTTAGGAAAACTAAATATTCGAACCGTTAATAAAGGTGTAGTACGAGGAATTCTGATTGGCGGGGACTTATACCATTTTAAAAATGAGTCCATTAAACATGGACCTGGCAGCAATAGGGGTAATCTCCTATCAGTATATATAGGCACTGTTCACGCTTGTCAGTTGTCCACGGGTTATACTGATAGAGACCACCAATTTGGTCCAGCAGAGGCTTAGTCCCCCTTTACCAGAACATGCCTTGCATCACAGAACCGGTGTGCAAGGGATAGTAGTCCTAGGGCTGATAGTCCGTGTAACAATAGCCCACATTGCTAAATGTTTTGGTTAGGGTTAGCGGTACAATAGATCATGCTGCTTAATTGATCAAATACAATGCTACTGGACTATGACTCCAGGGGGACTATATCCGCTGTTACACCGGACCTATACTGAGCTCATGAGGGAGACATCCTCCGCCGCACTGGTTTGAGGGATCTCAAATTGTAAAGTTAAAAGTAGGATAAACGTTACCCAGTATGTGGTCTCGTCGTTATTAGGAGAAAAAAAACAAAGCAGGAACTATCACCCGCCACGCCCTAATGAACATCTCCGGGACGCGCATTTCTTAAAGATAATGTTTAAATTTCGCGCCAAAACCGGGCTCTTTGATTACTAACGAATTCTCGATATTTCGGTAATTGTGCTAGAGTGCGTTGTAACACTTGCATACAATTCTTTAAGTGTTTATTCATGATGTTGGTGTCAAATTCATGATTTATAGTAGGCCTAACGAAATTAATGAGAAAAATTTGCCGCAACTCACTGTAAAGAAAAGTGTAATGCGCATGCGGCGTTATGTTGCCAATGGTTACTAAGCACCTGCTAACGCACACAACCGGTTAAAGTGACATAGAACACTTTATAGTTGCATTTAGGCCTGTTGGTGACTAGAGACGTCAAGATGGGCACGAATTATCACAACGAAGCCTTGAGGAAGCAGAGGGTTGTGGACAGACAACGGGAGTCCGTCATGAGGATGGTCAATCATGATACTGGGGTGAGGAAATTTATTTATCTATTAATCTTCTTTTTGCCTTATTGCATTATCACACACTCTTCAGGCCGAAAGGGCAATGTGTAGTTCAGCTGAGTACGGCCATTGATATAGTTGTTTTTTCTAATTATTCAGCCAGAGAGTGCGGCAAGAAATGAGCTGAGATCTGGTAAAAAGGCTGTAGAAGATGTTATGTGAGTATACCTACTTGGTTTCTACAATGATACTAAGCAAAGCCATATCTAATGTCGAAATTTGGATAGAGAACTTTTTGGGGACCAGCGGATGATGTTGGGTGTGAGGAGAGCGCTTACTTTTGAATAGCACTGTGCTACTTTATCTGACTGCTTGTTATTCTGTTGTAAAGCCGTTAACCGCATTGTTGTACAATCCATAGCTTATAGCAAATAGTTGCTTCTTGCTAAATAAAAATGAAATGATAAGGACTGATCGTTTTGTAGAACTTGTGTCTTGTGGTTCCTTTCCAGTTTTGTCACTATCATCAGTTCAACTGATTTGATTAAGAAATTGACCTGATAGGAAAATTAGCTGGTCATCAACACATTTTTTCCTGCCAAAAGAAAGGAAATGTTTGGTGCTATACTGATCAATCCACGCTGCAGATAATTCACTCTTATGATCAGTCCTTGTCATATCACTGGGTTATCATGTTCACCTTTGCATGAAAGCTCTTTCTTTTTATCCAAAATTAAAATATTTCAATCTAGACTGATGAGACTGAGAGAAGAAAGGGTTGATTATTAGGCTTTGATCGCTTTCATTTAAAACTGTTGTCTGCTTGTTGTTATGTAAGAAATTCCTTTTTCTAGTAACCCTGTAACCTTCTCACTGCTACAACCTCTTAACTAACTATGCCCTTCACATGAATATTATAAGCTCACATCTTATATTTTTGCTATAACTATCCCTCTCTGGAACCTGTAAAAATAACCTGTCCCCATATCCACTAATAACACTCATACTATTATTTGGTGTATATGTATCACAGTCTTGCTTTAGCCATAATGATACCGCCTGTGGTGACCATTGTGGAGGGGTCAACTATTAAATCGAAATAATCTTCTGATATTCAATATAAGTATTGGTATTGGTATTCAGGTATTGTTATGAGAGATTAGCTTCACTTTCACTCAGTAAATATTATCAAAATTATCATTAATATAATCCTGAGTTAATGTTGAGGCCTGATGGTTGTTCTAAACTGTTGGTTCTCCGGCTTCGGTGACTGATATTTTTGAGAAAATCAAGTTTGTGATAAGTTTAAATGCAGCGCAATGTTTTAAAATATCTATTCCTCTGCCCATTGAGTATGGTGGCTCTTCCCTCTCAGTGATTTTACAGACCTGCCTATCCTCTTTTCCATAAAGTCAGTGCCAACCTGTCCTGGGTGAAGTTCATCTCCTTCCAACATCTATAACTCGACCCCGTTCTTGATTCTGCTTGCACCATAAGTGAAAAACTTGGAGCTTTTGATTTTTTCATTGAAGGTTGCCAGGCTTGCCGTATGGTAGTCAAGATCCAAACTATAAACACCGAGTTGCGCGTCTGTACAAGCGTCCTCCCATAATACATGTCGATCCGATATTCAATATCATGTACCCTGATCCAACCATACAGAAAATTTATGACAAAAAATAGAAAAGGATAATGTAGGTTGGATTTTTTGAGTTTCTGTATTTCTCTGTGGTTCCCTCTCAGTTTTTCTATGTGATTCCCCTCATAATTTATCTGTAATCATTTCTATGTAATCCTCTCTCTGTATTTCTATGTGATCCCCCCTGCTTTGAGCCTTACATGATCTCTCTTAACATATTCTGTCCTCCTTCCCGGTTTTTGATATTTTTCCTCTGTTCATCCTTCCAAATCCCAAACACTAATGGGTCTGCTTGGATATGATAATCACTATTTTCCATCAGGTCTTTAGGTTGTTATTTGCAATAAATTAATTTTCAATCAAATATTTTTTTCCTTGAGTTGTGATTTCGTGAGTATGTACAATGTGCAATAAACACTCCTGTACCTGTAATTAATAAAAAATTATACAAAGATCTATGCATGAACATCCAACACATTTTAAACTTTTTGCTGGCAAAGGCCCTAAACAAATATCGTTTCTTTTTTAGACGGGCCCCAAAATTGGAGAAGCACCGAGTCCACGAAGACGGGTTTGCAATCAGATATAGAAACAGACAAAATTTCAATCCACACGTGGATAAGGCTTACAAGTGTCTGTACCCGGCCAAAGATAATAGTCAATATACAGCCGACTCAAACAAAAACAATTGGATAGCAAACAAACAAATCGAAAGCTATGACCTAATGCAGAAAATTAATGGCAGTTTCCATGTGGATGTTGTTCTGGCAACTCCTGAGTGAACCTCTCTCCCAACTTTGGTTTGCTGTATAAGTGCCATACACCTGAGACATGAGGGAGAAAGCATTCCAAAGATAGACACTCTAGTCTCACTGACCTAAGACCGGTTGATTAATCACTAGGACTTGGAAACATAGGAACAGCAGACATCCATGAATTCATGACCATCAGACAACTTAGTATCGCCAATGAATTATCTTTCCATGATATTGACATATTGAATGGCATCAAATGACAAGGTGCATTTTGAGCTGGTCTTAGATCAATGAAAGTAGAGTACTATCACAAAGATACCACAGCCGAACTTTGGTTGTTATGTTTTCTTACTGCATGATCAAGAATGAAACAAATTGTACTGGGAAAGCACAATTTTAAGATGGTATAAAGTTATTAGAACTGACAATCTTTGTACATGCATGCTGTATCCCTTTAATGCCTTTGAGTTGGTAATGAATTTGATGGTTATTTGGGCCTTTGCCTCTGAATAAGAACAAAGCTGTAACAGAACTAGTCATTTGAAAATATTTGGTTGGATTAACAACTCTTATTGATTTTATTACCTTACACTTATTTCATCACTTTTCTCTTTAATCCAATATCTCCTCTTACTCTGCCGATTCTTTGCCTGAACCCAACACTTTGATCATTCTTAAAATTTTGAGAAGAAGTGCGTTTTTTTATCAACGGTTTAATAATTTTTATGTAGTTTTTTCCCCAGAAATTACTTGTCACAACCATGAGGCAGCAGAGGACTGTTAATATGCTGCATAAATTCTTCAATATATAAGCTTACTTTCTCTGTTCCTCACATCATACTTTGTGCTCTATTTTGAGACCCATATGATAGGCCTACCTTCAAAACTAGCCTTAACGGCCTTTCTCCACTTAAGTGTTTCATGACATACATCAACATTTACAAGTAAAATTCAAAGTCATGTACATTTCAACCTCCAGAGAAAATTCTTCTTCCTCTGTTTAATTCAGTGTTCCATGCTAATCTTTTTCCAGGAGAACACCAATGCCAATGGGTACACCGATTGACACCAACACGGCACAGAAAACTAAGGCAGAATTAAGAGATGAAAGGGTCAAATCGCGCTTTCCTCCCCTTACTAAAACACCCCGGAAACCGCCCGCATTCTTGTGGACAATTGACCGGGATTCAGTTTACGGGATTATCCACCCTTTAGAATTCCTAGACTGGGATATGCCACTGAATTTACCCGTTAAACCTATTCCAAACTTTCGCAGGCAGAGGTCACAACTTTTCCTTTCAACATGGTAGAATTCTACCAGGAAAGATGGACATTTGATCTGATGGCTCTGATGTAAATATTTACGAAAAGAATGTTGTTCACCATATGGAAACCTCATTTTTTATATCATTGAACTGTGTGTAACTGCTGACTGCAGCTGCAGCAGTTCAAAGGAAGAAGATTAGATAACTCCTCGACTTCAAGGAGATAACTCCTTGTCTTCAACTGAAAATGATATGATTTGTTAATTGGATTGGAGGCTTGGTATAGTCATTAAAAATGTCTCCCATCGTAAGGATAAATTTTTCAAAAGAAAAGGAAAAAGGCATGTGTTGACAAATTTGTTAAACAAATTGTTCCCATGTTTGATACTAGTTATCATGGTTTCTTTGCAATTGCATTATAGCTTTAAAAGCGTTTTATAATATGCATTTTTGCACAGATTTACCTTTGGAATTCAGTTTCACCTATTTTGCTTCCACAGTTTGACCTATGTTTTATTAATCCACTAAGTTTACAATCCTGCCTTATTTTCCTGTGTGGTGTGTTTAAATTCTTTCTTCACAAGGTGCTCTGTACTTAATTCATCAGATCTTGTTTTACAATTTTGTGCTTTTACTGTAAAACTGTAAACCTAACAAGAGTCTGATCTGATCATCCTGACTTATGATTGGTGTTTAATGACACTTTATTTTAAAATCCTTTTAAATGCAAACCGCTTTGGTCAAAGCAGTTGGGTATGTGAGTTTTCAATTGTCCCCTGCTGAAACATGTCATGATGGCCTCGTTTCTGCCTTTGATATTTTAGATCTAGTCTGTAGCAGCTTGGGTAGCAGAGTATGAAAGTTTTTTCTCTCAATGTGTTAAAATGGTAGAGACAAATATAAGTAATTCTTAACTTAGTGGAAAATTTCCTCACTAAAGCAAAAGTAGATACTAATTCATAAAATGCATGTCTCAGCTTCACACTAGAGTGATGATTGCATTGTCTGCTGTTTCTTTGTAGGACTGATGCAGAAAACTGTAAACTGACACTGGAAATATGGCATCGGCATCAGGACAACTCACCAGAGGATAAAGTGTTTCCTATAATGTACCCTAAAATTAGAAAGACACCACCTCTACCAACGACTAACCGAGTCCCTCATTTCAAAGTTTAGATCAATATAAAAGTTAAGACCTCTCTAAAATACTGCAGGAAAATTTATGATTCATATCCAGGGTTTCAAAGTTTTACAATCAAAGCCAGTATTCTAACCTGAAACCTACTCCTTTACATTCTTCACTTTTACTGATTCTTTTCTCCTTCTTGCCCCTAAACCACATCCCTTTTAATATATGCAGTATAGTTTGCTATCTTGTAGTGAAAGTTGCGTGTCCACTGTTTCTTTTTAGGGCTGAGGCTGACTTCCGTCAAGCTACCAAGAGCTTGTCTCATAATTATCACCGCCACGTAGATAACACACCCGTGGATAAAATATATCCCATAATACAACCTGAATGCTATCCGACGAAACCACTCGCGTCAAGACCAATGCCACAACATCGAGTACACCATCACAAAGTATAGATTAAAGCTAAATTCTCCTGCCTTTTCTGATGGCAATTTTTGTTTTTGTACAGTGTTGGACATACGTATCTGACCACTGATATTTTTGTCGTATTGATCATAATTTAGAATATTTTCATATTTTCATAGGAAAGCAAACCTTAGGACGTTTTCAGGTTCAGATGAAGACCAAGGGCCAAAATTGCCGGAGGCTTTTATCTTCAAGGAGTAGAACGAAAAGCACAATTAGAGTCCTTTTGGAATAGAGCAATTCATAATACGTCAAAATATCAGTCGGGTCAATACTTGTTATCACGACTGTATGATGATATGAATCTATTTTATCCCAGATTGACAGTACAGCCATTTTTGTCATTGTGCATTTACAATCGTCATCCTGTGTGGTTTTATTTTCACCTCTTGGGCTTTGAATAGCTTTCCGAAAAACTGTAGATGTAACCAAATGCTAGTAATAGTACATGTATTCAATTCACTGGATGTTTGTTGATGCTCATTTGTCAGTGATTGATATCCTGTGGCCTGTATTTACTATCTCAAATGCTTTCTGTGATAGAGCACTTTTTGCTCGCCCAGTCATTCAACATTGTTGTCAGGGTTTGAAAAATATTGCCTCCATAAAAAGATATTTCACCCAATTTGCAGATGCTTCTGTAGTTATTGCACTAATGCTGTTTGCTATGTTGCTGAGACTGCAAAGAGATGCACAATTTGGGAAAAACTGAAAAGGTGCCAGCAAGAAAATCTTTTTTCGACCCCTGATCGTTTCATCTAGAAGTATAAGGTCTACTAAAGTAATCTAGATTACACATAAACTGATATTAATTAGTAACCACATAATATCAGTATCATCTAGTCATAATATCATATTAGTAAATACATAAGCATTAAATATCCTTTAAATGCATAATGTTACATGTAGCAACATTTGGTTTTATTCTCAGACGCTACTATCATAATCGGCGCAATCCTCCATCCGACCCGACCTGGATCCAGATTAAGCGTGATTTGCTACTCGATGATCTTGCAATGCGTAACAGCAATCTTTACACTGGTTACCCTTCGACGGCTGTGGACATGGTCGCTTACGAGCGCAAACATTGGAAAGGGAAATCAAAGGAGTCGGCAAATTAGAGAAACATTTTGGCACAGAAGTAATTTTCCCAAACTCAGATGGATGCAGTCAATTGCATAATTCATTTCCAGTGCTGTTTTAGAGATTCTGGCAATTTGTCATTAATTGCATATCAAACATATGACCATGTGGGATTTTGGCCAAAAAGTGTCCATATTCTCAATGTCCAAGAGAAAAAATACCTTTAATACCCGCCTTGGACCAATCTAGTCTGGATCCCTCAGTTGCTGGAGCTGATCTTATTTATTCATGGCAAGTTTGAGAAGATTACATTTGTGTGCCCTTTGCTTTGTTAAATTGTGAAACCCCTAAAATACCCAAGGCTAAACATCTCTGTCATGTATAAATGTTTGGTTACTGCTGATGTTGTGTTAGAGAACATGCTTTCAAGTATGAGGGGCCGACTGATCTATTAAGTCATTTAATGACAATTGTTTTAAAAGGGGTGTTTCTTTTAACTGGAAGTGCACTTTCTTGCCCTTCATGATGAACTGTGTGTGTACATGTTTAGATATTTTTGTCTATGTAGGCTATCATTATCGGTAGGTTGTTGAATGAACAAAAAATTGTTTTGAAAGTTTATGTAAAAGATCAGTGAAGCAAGGTGCCAAAGTGTGTAACTGTATCTTAAGTGTTTATTAGTGTTTCAAAGCTTTAATTGTTTTCAGTGTTTTATCCCTTTTTGAATACTTCAAATGCTTTAAGTGGTGTCTTGTCAAGGTAAATTAGGAAGACACTGAGCGCATGTCTGTATAGTATGTAAGAAATATAATTACCAAGATCCTTCAACTTTAAAATGTTAAACAGTTAAACATTTTCTGAACAAATTGAAATCTCATTGTCATGTACATGGATTCATTGAAAGTTGTTGAATGTGAATTTTGATATGTAAAGTAAATTAAAGTGTTCCCATATATTCAGTGTTAAAGAACGAATATACCTATATAAAGATTTTTGTACATGTACTATGTATGAACATTTGTACCAGCAGTGTAAATACAAATCTGAGATTAACAGTATGAAAAAACATGTCTGACTAGTAGTTCATGAAAAATCTCAAAAGCAACTGTCATGATATTCGTTGATCTGTGATAATCCCACTTGTGCATTTGTAGTCTAACATTTTTAACGATAACTGTATATGTCTTTTGGGGATGGGCTTTGGAGTGTAATGCAATGTGTTTGTTTGCTTTGTAATGCATTTTATAATCATGATTTGTGATTAAACTGTCTTGTGTGTAAAAATTTGTTGTGTTCATTTTTTGAGGACTTGTTCACTTTACAAGTGCTATAAGAGGATTCCGAGTAATTGCTGGCAACCTTCATTCAAAGACATCATTGTCATAGTTGGTGGGACTGTGCTAGCAGTTTGATACAATACGGATCTCTTCAGTATGAAATTTGGACATAAGACCCGCAGCGCAGTGCAACAAAAGACCTCATTGCCATAGGTGGTGGGACTGTGCTAGCAGTTGATAAAGAACTGATCTTTTCAGTATGAAATTTGGACATGAGACTGATAGCGCAGTGCATCAAAAGACCTCATTGCAAAGGTGGTGGGACTGTGCTAGCAGTTTGATAAATAACTGATCTTTTCGGTATGAATATGGACACGGGACCGGTAACGCAACACTTCTGAAGGGTGAACTCCTAATTCACAGTGGCCAAAATCTCCTTGCTGGACACGACCTCTTGCGACTGAATGTTCCGTTATTGCATTTGCAACTGTCGTTCAGATTTGCATACCGCACGATGCACTTGGTGCCAAGGTATTATTGGAAAATGAGACAAATCAGTGAGCAAACTATTCAATATTATGAAAATGTTAATCTATTTTTTATTATCTTTAACTATATATCTGTACATGTGAATAGAAATGATAAAATATAGTCTTCGATTAACAGGAATGCAGTGAATATTGCTGAAAATACTGAACAATGCATATATACATGTAATCGGGCTGACATCGGTCAGAAAAACTTTGGACAAAAAGAAACAGTTTGGCTTCAAGATATGCTGAATACTCTAACATTCTAGTCTTATATGCAAGCAGATTGGAGAGAATTAGTGCTATATTCTTGGTCTGATTTTATGCCTTTAACCCGACTTGGTTACCAAAGACTAACTGACTGTTCAGCATTTTGTAGCCAAACTTTTTCAATTGACCCAAAGATTATTTTTGTCATTTTGGCAAACAACCAGAACAGTATCTATGGAATATAAATATAAAATAATTTTGAATTTGGACAAAGGGCTTTTGGAATGGCCCACACACTGAAAAGATGTCTGGATGGAATATTCTTTTCTATGGACAATAAAAATGTGCTTTCACCACAGGAGTGCAGATTGAAATGGTATTGATTGCTCCAATATGAAGGCAGCACACTCCATACTAGTCATTTTTATTTGCAGAGATTCGAAATATCAAAAGAAATTATATTGTGGGCTACCTGAATTTCAACCGAACATGAAAGACTGTACTGTTATTGTCAAAGAATAGGGGAAGAACACATTGTAAGTGGTTCAGTGAATCTGAGGTATTCTATCACACTTCTATGAGGGTTAATCCATAGTTTTGCTTGTTAAACCTTTAATTTCATCAATGAATATCACAGTCTATGCAAATAAATGTAAACATATAACACACTCCACACATATCTTGTTGTGTGTTATACAAAAAAAACAAAAAAAGTATCCGCAAATCGCACAAAAAAACAAGATTACAATAACTGGTGCAACTTCAACTCTTTCATGTGATCTTATTGGAAAAGGCACTTTGGAAGTTTTAGAGTCATAGCAGAAAAGTTGTGTTTTTTAAAGAAGACTTAGAGAGATGAAATCATGGCATCGAAATTTGGTTGATTTCATAAAAATTGAGCATAAACTTAAGAATTTTAAGCACCTCAATTAATCATAACTGAAATGAACAATATTCAAAAAGATCAATCTAAAAATGTCTCCATGAAAATATATACATCACAATGATACACTGTACCATATTGCTCTTGTCTGCGTATATAGACAAATATAAGTTTTGTATATAAGTAAGTACATTTGCTTGACAATTGTGTCAAACAGACTTAACTGATAACTGGAGCCCCATGAAGGATACTGTGGACTGGCCAGGTCTTTTTCTTTGACAATTTGATATATTTCTAAGAGGCCTAATTCAAGTGCACTAAAAAGATGAGTCATGGCCGAACAAATGTGTATAAGCGGTGTGGTCATTGCATTGGCCAACTGAGTATATGAAATGGGCCGAGTATCACTTATTTCATAATCATTTGCCTCTTTTTCTACCCCTCGACTCCAGACAAAGTTGAGGTTGGTGCAAAGTTAAAGAAGTCTCAAGTGAAAGGATTAACGTCCTTTCGATGGATAGACAGACGGATGGACAGACTGGCAGACGCTGAAGAGGACGACATTGCCCTTATAGGCCATGGGGTAATTATCAGTTCATGCACCTTTAAAAACCTGCATTCCCAACACTTTATGATCATATTGTACCATAAATATGTATAAATGTATACAACAAGAGTTATGAACCCCACCAACACTTTTATATTAACTGATTCGCAAACCAGAAATTCCCAATAGTAGTTACATAATTTACTTTAAAACTAGCGACAATTGAGATTGTGACCAAAATATGGCTTGGAATAATACCTTCCTTCAACAAACTGATTAATTTGCACAATGAGAACAAAATATACACTTTTTACAATATTTTTTCACACTGACTTCAATATAATGGCAACGCCTAGTATAAAATATAGAATGTGCAACGTGCTAATATTTACAATTACCAATGAAATTTAAATCTGAAGACAACTAGGATCAAGCCAATTTTCAGCAGTTGCGCAAGCCTAATCTTTAGCTGCAGCTATAAAAGGTGGTTCAACCCCGAATTGTGGCAAAGAAATCATCCTTCATAATCAAATGCAAGACAACAAGGTCAATGTCTCACAATGAAACAGCTGCCTCAGAGGAGAGCTACGTATGCAGAAAATGTAGCAAAATATTGGTTTCTCTTGATTGCATCACCGCTGGAATGTATTATTACCATAATTTGTAGGAAGACCAGTGCAAGAAGACAGAATGATAGTATGGACTATGTGTTACTGTCAACCCAGAAAATTTTCACATGCCTTCTATTTTTTACAGACAATCACAAAATTAATTGCTACATGCAGACACTTGCACTTCTCCTCTTACAAATCAGGGTTAACATTTTGGCATTTGTCCAATTTAGAAATTAGTGCTATCAGTGCCAATAAATTCGGTGGACCAGAATGGATTGAATGTCTCAGAAATGTGTGACCTCGTCCTTATTTAGCATGTCGCTGAACAGTTCATAATAGTCTGGATGATCGTCAACCTGTCCCAATGGATACTTGAGGTATTCTCGGCCCAGTTCCGATATTTGATTAGTCTGAAATAGAAGACATAGGGACATTACTGATGGACTATTTTTATGCTGTCTTCGAAGTGTGTTAATAAACGACAACCGGATTGATGTTGTCGAGATGTTCACATAACACTTTTGTGAAAAATGATTTCGTATCACCATGACATTGTATGTACGTCAACTCAATCTTATCAAAAATGAGATACTGAGTGAAAGAAAAACAAGATGTGAACAGATCGTAGTCAAATTTTAAAACTGGGCGTTGGAATATTATACTTGGCAGATGCTGACTGTTACTAAGCCAAACTTACCATATGGTGATTTACTAAATCTGTCAAAGTATTATGAACGATCTGATCAATTCCGAAAAACTGATATTTCCCCTCTGATGAGTCAATGAGGAAGTGTTTACATCTGTCTACAGCTTTATATGAGATGGCGTAGCCCCACACGCGCTCACTCACTCTGACCAAGAATGAGCCGACCGGGGCGTCTGAGAGTAACTTTTCTGCCTCCTGGCGTTTGATTATCCCTGAAAACGATGATGAAGGAAACTTCCGAGATTCTGATAGCTGTACGAACCTACACATTTCTTGCTACTTATCTACAATGAATCAAACGTAAATGTACACACGGAGATAACTGTAGACCTTGTCCTCCCTCCTCATGCGTTCCAAACCAGATTGATGTTTGTAATAAGTATATTAGAGTTTCCTTATGATAGCCAATTCAAACCAATTCAAAAAAAGTTACACATTATCAGGATTGGGAAATCTTCATCATAAGTGGATCTTTGTTCAACTATGTTCAACTGTAATATGCGAAAATAACTCACTAAATAGAGCAAATGAGTAGAAGAGATCTCATACTAACCATGGAACCAATCAAAAGGCAAATCTGTGGACTTATCAATGCCTATTTGGTGAGGCCTTTCATCTTCAATGAACCATTGTCTAACAGCATTACGATCAGTTGGTTTGGCGGGACGCACCTTACCACGGCGGGGCACCTGAGGACTTCGTCTGAAAGCACAAGTTTGAATAATCGGATGCATGAAAAGCCAATATGGATCTTAAACAAATTTGACAGCAGCATACCAAATTTTGGAGATGACTTTACAGAAATTTGCATTTCTAAGCTTCTGCAAAAGATATTCAATCATTCAATCAGTTTACAATCATGTGGCTATTATAGTTAGTATGATACAAACATCAAGACAACTGCTTTTTATAAAATGCTTTTAAACTTTCTGCTGATACAAATTTAGATCTTTTCAGGTGTAGATGTAGGCCTAACCCTATGAAATCGATTTGAAGCGATTGTCAATTAAATGACCAGATCATCATCATAAGGTCATTTACAGTAATTTTATGCCTCACGTTACTTTGCAATATGTTATTAAATAACTTAATTAATTAAATGAACAAAACAGAATTTAGATCAATGAATGGTGCAAGGACACTAAACTAAACAAAATAAGTTAAAGGGGGAATGTCGCTCGAGAAAATGCTGGGCTGTCCCTTATGATCGTTACAGGGTTCCTTTGTAGAGGGTGCTGCAGGTAATAAAATGATATACCTTCATTACTCAATATATCAAAGAACTGCCCTCTACACAGGAATGCAGAAAATTCCTTAATCCCCAGCTCAGAATTAGCTCGGGACATTCCCTTTTTAAGGCGTGTAACAATTGACCAAGCTACATGTAAGCATTTTGCAAATTTTTGCATATTCCTAAACTCTATAAGCAAGCAAGATCCAAATAAGTTCTTCTATGCAGAGTGGAACCTCTCTTAGTAGACACCTCTCCAAGCCGGACACTCTCTCTATTAAGGACACTGATTTTGTTTCCGTAAGTGCATTATAAGCCTCTGGAAACAGAATTCCCCTGAAATGCCACTGTCAATCACTAACCACCACCAAAAATAGTTTTATCCTCCTGATACACCGTTTCGGATGAATATTCCTTTCATAGAATAGTAAGAGAAGTTTTATATACAGGACAGGTTTGAAGCAGAGACCACAGTGTCATTGCTCAGACAACTACACCACTTTAACCAGACTATCACCCAAACCCACATGTAACTAGCTAATGGGAAAAGCATACCTCAGTGGATTGTATTGAAAATCTAATGGCAAGCCCCTAAAACCAAAATCACAGTTATCAACACAAAAAATCTGATACTTCCTATTGATGGAAACAGGGCATACTCATTACCAAAATTTCAATACTTCCAAAAGCCATGATACCACAAAAGTGCAAGGGTGCAATGAGAAAAATGCTGTCCAAAAATATAGCACCCAGATGAAGTTCATCCTGATCAAAATACACTAAGCTTCCGAAACACCATGCTACAACTAGTAATGCGAGCAATACAGCACGAATTTAAATATACATGTATTAGTATACATTAGGTTTTCACTGCTTTTAGTATAAAAGAGACAGGCAGAAGATGTCCCTTGATACTAATTTGTGTCCTCACAACGAACTTTATTGGTGCATTGTTCTTCAGTTGGAGGCAGCCATTATTTGGGTTGTTGTGAAACTCCAGTATCTGTGAGGAAAAACACCGCACTCAAGAAACATTTTAGACCAATCTGATAGTGCCGTGAGAAAATGTTTTGAGGGGTACAAAATCCAACAGTTAGTCCTTATTATCAAACAACAACAAAGAACAGCAACATTAAAAGTTAGCCAGAACTGATGTCATTTTGAAGCTTACTGGTATACAATACTTCCACGCTTAACTACAGATAATAACCTGTAGTGAAAAAGATAAGACCTTTCTTAACTCTTGTTGGGATTGCCATACGTTACCTTTCAACTTGCAGTAGGTATAAGAACTTAAAACATCATAAAAGTAACTTTGAATTTAAAAATTGCTAAGCCAAAAATGCCACTTGATACCACTGCAGTGCAGGCCCTGTCACCAAAAGCATTTTGAATGACCCGAACAAATTCAGGTTAAAAAGTTGCGGTGATATAACTTTCCCAGGGGGATGACAATTGTTTATTCTACATGTACCTCTGCTTATTCCTTTGCCTCTGTATAACAACATGAGCACCTGCCCGGAATCTAGTCAATGGATGTCTGAAGGCCAGGCAAATGGAACTCATTAAATAACAAAGGAAAAACTGGCAAATTTTTAGCATAGTGGAAGTAAGACAAATCGACTCATCATATACCTCAAATGGAAGCCTCATGGTCTTGAAGACAGATAATTACACTGGTAAATCAAACCATTACAACTGAATTCACTATTACAGAACACAAGACTTCAAGCACAGTTGTTTTTTGAAGGCGAGAAATTTGAACTAATTATAAGTGAAGTTCAAGGTACAACCCTTTGAGCAACAAAGATGTCCAAAGACAGACATCTGACCCCTTCTCAACTCAAGATCTATAGCGATGGCTAATTGCAAGCATGAATATTAGAAGCAAAACTGCATGTTTTATGAATCTATATCTACACTATGGATAATTTCAGATCGCCTTTCCAAGCATACAATATCTATTTTCTGGGTTTTTTATTTGGCAATTTGGAGCCCTCAAATAATCAGTTGTATTATTTCTATTTCAGATGACATTCTCTGGAATGAGTTCTGACCTGACTTAATTCACCTTAAGTATCTTAAAACTTACTTTGGAGCTAAAGGAGGATTTTCTTGTACATTATCCATGAGTTTTATCATCCGAGTCACAGCCATTAGTTTCTGCTTTACTGATTGCTTGTGCGACTGTCGGGCATGACGGGCAATTTCTTGCATCTCCTTCTCTCGAGCCTTGGCTTTCTCCTCTGAAATTATATTATATTGCAAAATTCAACACTGAGGTATGGGACCAATTTTCTCTTTATTGTGGATCAGGAATTGTTGGAGTAATGGTTAGGGCGGCGGGCTCAGAACCCAAAGATCGTGGGTTGAACTCTCAAGCAGAACCACAAACTGAACCAGTGTCCATGGACAAAACACTTTCAACATGCAGTTGCTTCTCCTGACCCAGTTAAATCTTGGTCACTTCATCACTTCGGGCTAGCTTGCAGGCTGATATAAAAAATAACTACACTGAAATATTTGTTGATGAATCAGGTGAATAATTACAATTACTTGTCCTCCAAAATCTCATTTGGGAAGTCAAAGCCCGCTTACCAACTTGAAAACCAGGTGATGTCCTGACCGAATCCCTTGGTCATAGACAATATTTTGTCTCATTTTGTTCACATTACCTTGCTTTTTCCATTCAAGATCAATGGTTTTCTGACTTTCTTCCGCTTCTCTTTCTAGCTTTTTCCTCCGTTCCAGGATTGATTCAAAGTATTCACTAGACCTACTATCGACCATTCCCCTTTGCCTCTTTGAAGCTCTCAGCTTTACAGCTTCAAGTTCTTTGTTGGCAACCGTCTGAAAGTAACATTTTAGAAAATTAAATCTCTTTTTCATCGGAAATAGAGACAAATCAAAAGTCAATGCATGCAGATAAAATAAGAACGAAATAACCTGCATGGACTTAATTTCAAAATCTAAGATATTCATTTGGCTGTCAATAGTAAAGTTAAGCAGTTACCTTAATTTTTGTAATTTGCTTCTTTTCTTCTTGTTCTCTTAATTTCCTTTCCTTTTGCATTTTCTCAAATGCCTTCTTGGCTTCTTTGACTGACTGATAAATGGCAGCCTCCTCTTGTTTTTTTCTGCAATAAAATAACAAGAGCCTCACCACTGCAAAAATGGTATGTGCCACAGACCTGAAGAATACAACCCACAGTGTGATTGGCGGGTCAGCAAAATCCCACAAATACAAGAGGTTTTATACACACTCGCTACAAAGAAAACTTATCATTTTATGATCTCAAGAGTGTGTACAAATCATGGTCTCTCACAAAATGTGGAACACAAATGGAAATAAAATCCTTAAAAATATTTTCATCAACAAAACCGAACAATTCATGGAAACATTTACAGGTATTAAAGATTTCATTTCCATTATTGTCTTTGCCCTAAATGGGATGATAGAGAACCAGGTAAGCAATACAAGTGAATTTTAACTTCAGTCAAAGAATGTTGCTCTGATATTCCAATCTCTCAACATACCGATCTTCTTCTTCCTTTATTTTTAACTCTTTCTCAAGTCTCTCTTCCTCCTCAGCCATTTTTCTCTTGATCTCTTCTTCTTCCTTACGTCTGAAGCAATACGATGTCATGTTGAAAAATAGGGTAAAAATAGACATATTTTTTTAATATGGAGAATCTTGGAGGTTGAGATATAATTTCAGTTTCCATCCATGCAGTTTCACACTACCATGCTACACCATTACATCGGAACTTCAAATTCTGAAGAATAAGACAAAGTGTGGCCAAAAACAAGCCATTTGAAGCAAAATACTGATTTCTCATGAAATGGACTATTTTGAAGGCAGCAAAAAAACTGCTGTACTCACTTGAGTTCCTCTGCTTCCTTCTCAGCAAGTATCCTGGCTTTTTCATGTGCTTCATCTTTCAGAATCTGTTCAAGAGACTTGTCCTTCTTGTGTTCTCCCATTACCCACACCCATTCTTTTCCATCTGATCCCAGTAGAAAGTCGATATTTTTCCTGCCTGAAAGCAAAGCCAATTAAATCTACAGATACCAGGACTGTATGCAAAGACACTTTTTCCATCAAGTTTGTCAATTTTTTCCTGAGAAATGAACCTAATTATTAAAGTGAGGCCAAAGGCAGGAGCCAGGTGGTCCAGGTGAAGTTATACAATGTTGCCAATAAGCCTAGGTACATCATCACTATTCACGCTTGTACCAGGAACTTTAATCAACAAGGTCATACCAGACCCACTTCTATTACTATAGTCCACCATTTGGGCCCCTTATCTTCTGCACATGATAACACTTGAAATATTTTCAAAGAGCTAACAGGAGCCAGACAGAAAGTACATGCAATGCATTGGACTGGTATGCAAAACACAAAAATACCACTTGACTTAGATCAGGAATAACTTACATCGACAACAACAAACTTGCATAAGTTGGATCAATTAGCAGAACGAGTGGTGCTCATTGACATGTCCGTTACATATCATCACGCATATAATGGCAATGATATGATATTGTCATGGAACTACAGTTGGATTTATAATTTAATTCTGATCATCAAAATCTTCTTTAGTGAGCTCTCCACAACTCCTACTGCAGGCCTGTCCAGAAACAGTATAATGGCTCTCAAAGATGACGTACAATATTTTGGAGCACAAAATCAAAGACTTATTTCCTAAGAATTACAGACCATTTTTCTTCTCTTCTGGCTTCATCTGTTGTTTTTCCAGTTCTTCTTCAGCCACTTTCCATCTTCGAACTTGTTCCTACAAAATTCATCATTTATAATTATGTAAAAAGGGTATGACTATACATCATATATGTAAACAGGTCCTCTTCATGTAGTTACATGTGTTGTGTTCAATTAAAACGTAAGAAATGAAATGGTTTAGACATGTCAGCCCTTGAAGTTAAGCGTATCGCCCTTATATCAATGTCACTGTTAGTGTTACATTGTTGATAGTCAGTCAGCCCCACACAACAGTGAAGCTGTCCTAGAATCTCATATACTAAAACAGGCATTGTCATACAATATATCAATAAGTAGGGCAGAGTCCCTAACTTGATTGCACTTTAATTGGTAAAAAGCTATTAAATGATGAATGAAAGCCATCCAATTAAAAACAAGCAGAATATATTGATTGAAAACATATGTGTTCTATAAAATTTATGTGGCATGCATAAATTGTGTTTGATTAATCAATAATACGTGTGCCCATTTAGTTGTATTGACAATAGCAGTTTACCTCCAAGTAAAAATAAACAATTTGTCTCTGCAATCCCGAATTACACATTCATTGCGTTTTCACATCATAGATGAGAACCAGTATTCTTGCTATCACACTGGTCTGTTGCACCACAAACATGATAGCATAGATCTGGCTGCGACAAGGGATAACCGTTTGGTTACAAACAAAGTGCCTTGCCCAAGGAAGTCCAACTTGACACTTACCTCCCTAATCTTGCAGAATATAATTTGCTTCTGTTCCTCTGAGAGCTCTGCGAGCAACTCAGGATCAATGGCCATGTTTCGGACGATCTCTGCTATGATACTCATCTTGCTCAGGATCTGAAACAAGAGGAAAACAACCTTTGGTAACAATATCAAATCATTATCACGGATCATATTGGACGCTTTCCTCCATTGAGAACCCCTGCATGTCAGCCACTTTGCGTAAGATTATAAACATCACCAGTACCCCTAATGTCTGGCTGTTACATCATGGAAATTGTATTACATGTGATGCATTTTGCGTACCATCATAAATTGTCATCTCGCGTTCATGGCTTGGGCCTTTGCCGGTATATTCAATGAATAAAACAGTTTCCCTGTTCCAATAGTGACAAACATACAACAAGGATAGATTACATATTGTTTTCAATTTTCCTTCTGAAATGAATAAAACCTTACAACCCTCTCAGGCCTCAGTCACACCCCGTACAAACCCCCCCCCCCCCCCCCCCCCACATCAGCTGATGAAAATTGAAATGAATACTTGACTTGCCAAACTCAGCTCGACGCCGAACTGCAGCGCCACTCGCGGACAAAGATAGAACAACTCGACATTTTTTTCACCGATTTTCTCGCTGCGCATGCGTACCAGCGTCATCTTTTGTTGATTTCCGCTGGTACGCATGCGCAGCGAGAAAACCGGTGAAAAAAATGTCGAGTTGTTTTATCTTTGTCCGCGAGTGGCGCTGCAGTTCGGCGTCGAGCTGAGTTTGGCAAGTCAAGTATTGAAGGAGTATGATCTGATGAGTCATTCAACAATTTGCCTGTTGGTAGTGCTCTTGAAGTGCAAGAAAAACCATGAGGAAACGTGAAGATGATTCCTATTCTATATTTCTACACGCAACATGGGTATACAACGAATGTACTTCATGCATGCATGTACTTTGTATGTAGGCCTACCAACTTCCAAGGAAGTAATAACTAATAAGGAAGTGGTTGGTGATGACTTGTTTTCTCTGTTTATACAGGCGAAACATAACCGATGTTGGCCACAGAAGATTTCAAACTGATGGTGAATATGATACTCACCCTGTGCCTCCTTTATAAAGATATCAGATGGCCGTAGTCGTAGATTTATCGAGGTTTTTATAAGAAAAAACTTTAGATCGCCTCCCTTGGCTTCCATCACAGGTAGTGACGTCACATAACGGATGTTTACGACTTTGGGTAGCCACGTGCTTGCAGAGCATCCTTGGGCAAGGCACTTAATACCGAACAGTTCCCTTGTCGCAGCCAGGTTTGTGCCATGCATGGTTGCGGTGCAAAAGACCATTGTGTGATTGCTTGTGAAATATCCCCGAAGAAGCCTGGCTTCCAGTCTAGCTAAGCTAGGCTAGACTACCTGGGCACGCGAGTCCATTACGTCATCCTACTTGGATCTCTTTGCCCTTGGTGAGGGCCGAGGCCAGTCCACTGTGTTCAGAGTGTACTTTTCCCATGCAGGGGAACATTTTCGTCTGCTTCACCGGTCACTTATGCATAGATAGGTGACTGTGACATGTTTGATTCAGTATTAAAATGATTTCCTCCCTGCCAGATGGGAGAGACCCCTATCGACTATTCATGTAACTAAACCTGACCAACCTGGTCCTCGCCTATAGTCCCTTTAAAATTCAATGAAAGTTTGTCAGACCATCAGAAACAGCTCATTATTCACTCATTTGTTTTTCTTTGGTCTTATCTGAAAAACATCTGGGTTAGTTGCTGATATGACTTTTAAACTTCAATGAGAGGATGTCAGTCAGACCGTTACCAAATGCGAACAGCAGTACCAAGCTCACTAAATTGTCACCACAGGAGCTTGTACTTGCAGCCTTTTGTGTAAAAGGTCATTGCCAAATTAAGCCAATTGTCAATTTTCTGTCTAGGTCTCTCCCGGATCCCAGGATCCCACCACTTCATGCCTATTTACCGTCATTTTGATTCCAGGAAAGTGACTTGTCGCAAGGACCAATCGTTACAACGTCCAGTTCTCAGATACTCAACATTTTAGCTCCACCCAATGATGACATCATCCAAGGAATGCTCTGACAGCTTCCAGACAACACGCGTCAAGAGCGGACGGAGGCGCCAGAGGCATACCGCTGGAAGCTCAGTATGCCCTTATAGAGCCCTTTGGTCTAGGGTACTGGGAATGCGAAAGCAGATTTGGAAGGGCACAAAGGTTATTTTGGAGGGCACAAACTGCCATGAGAGTGGTGGCAGCAGTTAAAATTCCAGCCCTGAATGAGTATAGGATAAGACTTGTTCCGAGCAGAATTACAGTAGAGGAATAAAGGAGAACAAAAAGTTTAATGATTCACACATTTTATTCTTTAAAATGCAGCTACAATCAAATATGACAAATAATAAGTACTGTTTCTGAACTATTTACAAACATGAAGTCAACATATGGCTTATAACAAATGTCGTCATAATATGATTGGAAAAAAACAAAACAATATCAAACGCTGGTTAAGATAAACAACACACACTAGCAAGAGCATTATAACTGAAAATGCACACTATACATTGGGTTTACTGGAGAGAGAACAATGGCCAAATAATGGTCTATACTGTAATTGCAACCTTCAGAAATACTGGTACCCAAATCCTGACCAAGCTCATCAAATTTTCAGATTTTCCTCCCAGGTTCTCAGTACCTAGATAATGGAACCATAAAGCCAAATGATCCATAATAAAAATTTTTACAGTGACTTTCTACACATTATTATGCAAATTGCGAGTATTTACATTGCAGTTTATTTCAGGTGCTGACCCAAGGGGGTGCACCAGACGCACACAAAATCTTTGAAATTGGAACACACAAGGAATTTTGATGAGAAATGTAGTGCACCCCTTTTCCCAGCTCCTGGATCCGCCCCTGTATTTGACACAGATTGATGATAGCACATCACAAAGAGAAATATATTGTAGTAAAAAGAAATTCAATAGCTCTTTATGTCATGGAAGAAGTGAGCAAAGGTACAGCTGAACCTGGTTATTACATCAGACTTCACAACCACGATGGAATGTAACTCATTTTTAAAACAAACAAAAGTGTTGTTCCTCTAAAGTTTCTCATAACCTGACGTCTGACTGTGCCAGGTAATGCATGATGACCGGCGATAAAGTCACCCCTTATAAGGATAGTCCGCCCAGCAGCAAGGAACAACTTAATGCTGTCTGGGAAAGATCCACATACTTTTAAGGGTTGTTCATTTAATCTGTATGCCCCCTCTCCACCTGTACGAAATGGACCTCAAATTTCCCAACGCCCTCAGTCTTCACTACATACATGCTATTAAAATGAACAGTTCAGTATTTCATGGTCTTGGGCAAGATCTACTTCATAACAGCTGCAAATGTTACCTCATATATTGAGACAGGGAGTCCAAAACAAAGAAGAATATTCAAGGAAAGGGTGGCAAATATTAGGCACCTCAATATCTTGCTGCCAAGACTTATGCTGGCCATGGTATCATGCATCCTGCCTTATATCAGGTAAGATGTACTTTTCTAGCCATGCCAACTTAACACCAAAAGACACTGTCTGCATAAGCCGGGCAAGAACAGCTATATGCTGAATGAGCGGCAAGGTTTTGCATGTCAAATATCACAAAGAAAATTGGGCAAGACAATGGCATTATGCTGCACAAGAACCCGAACTATAAACTGAAAAAAAATTCTCAACTAGAAACTCGGCATTCATTGCTCAGTTGAAAGAACAACACCAGTTAATGAGTTCAGATGTGTTTCAATCTTAAAGGAAAAGTGTCTCAAGATGATGCTGGGCCAGACTAACATCGTACAGAGTTCCTTTACAGGAGCTGCAGATTGAATACAGACAAAGGTGTTCACAAACATTGATTTTCAAGTGAGGTAAAATTCAAACCATCATGCCAAAACAAAAACCACAGGCATATCACAGTCACATTCTACTCTTAAAGTGGACGGATTCTAGAAAGTGCGGCAACAGGCACATTCAAATATTCTTCTTAAAAGGAAGGATTGTAAATTTCAGCAGAGAGAATTTCAAAACAGATCTGAAATCTTGTATGTGGTTTTGGGGTGAAGGTAGACCACAATATTTCACAAACAAAACTCTGATATACCTAGTGCCTTTTAGCCTCTTCCTCCAACAAACCATCACAGTATCAAATGGGTGTGGCCCCAGTGGCAATATAGGATTCAAAATAATGTTTATGCTATTAAATTATCACTGCATATTCTTAATAATGAGATTGCTCCATCCGATGACTGATACTGCTTTCTCACATCCTAGAACCAATCAGTATTGTTGTCATATCCATCTGATATCAAGGATGTTCCTGTGATTTCAACTCGGATCCACCTCAGAAAAGCCTCAGCCTTGGTTCTTCCTGATACCGCAAGCTCTACCAACTATGACCCGTTCCTTTTTCAATTCTTTGATAGGAGATGGTCTGCTTTTCACTCTGGTGAGGCGGGATTGGACGTATTGCTCTGCAAGAAACAGAAGAGAACGATATCACAGTTAACGTAAAGAAATAATTTCCGAAACCTTTATCATCATCTCCGGCCAACTCTGAAGTAATTTGAGTGGATCTCTGGCAGTTCTACAATTTGATTCCGAATGAACATCCTCAAAGTTGACAGAGCTTCAATTAACAATCTGAGTGGATCAGATCCTCGTCACAGTCACAGTTGACACAACTGCAATCTGAATGGATCACAGAGTTGACAGAACTATAACCTACGCATTTCCCTAATCAGTTTCCTTTCCAAGAAACATCTATTAAAATGTTAGACCTGGTTAAAATGTTGCTACAGTGTGTAGCATTTCTAATGTTGTGATGCTATATGAGGGTCAGTGTACCTTATACCATATACTCCACAGTCAGTCAGCTCAGAGTGACATCTTATTATAAGTGTTGTACAGCATGTTGAGATGTCATTTTAAAACGTGCATGACTTGAATAACATAACAGCTTGAAAATTTGATGTGCGGATACCAGATCACTGATATTGCCCAGTAATACCACCTACAATCGTTGAACGGTCTACATCTTGAATCAAACTGTTGAAAATTTATTGTTATTACTCAGTCAGAAGTGAGATATCCTAACTAGCTTCATGTTAAGTAGAGTGAATTGCAATTTGTACCATAAGAGCATTGCAAGAAGATGAATAATTTTACCGCTGTAAGATGGCAATCATTCATGTGAGTATTAATGATATAAGTTATGAGAGCGTGGAAATCACTGTTGGTTTTAGACTGAAACAGGGCTGTGATCAGTCGACCGAGCATTGGAGGTTTGTATTGGCAGTCTACTCCTTGCACGGCCATATTTAGCAAGGGGTGACATCTGCCCCCAGACATCTCAAGTTCAATATGGTAGGCTGCTGGTGACATCTGTCCAGGTTCTTGAGAAATGAGAGTTTGTGCTCTTCTTTCTTTGTTTTTAGCATGAATCAGGCTATAAACAAAGAAATGAGAGTAAAAACTCTTTCATTTCAAAAGAACCTAAACAAAACTGTAGACAGAGTACGATTACGTCAGCAACCCCAATCACTCGCCCAGCACAGTCAAAAACTGCATCAATGAATTCCATGCTCAAAGCACCAGCAACCATAAAGGAATTATTATTAATCTTACCAATCATATTCATTGGAACGGTGGTAGCCACCCTGAATTAAGTTAGAAACGTATTGATGCAATCAGAAAAGTACAGAAAATGCTGGAGAAAGTCTTCACAGATACCTTGATGACAGATAGGAATATCTCAAGTGTTGCACTTTTAGGTAAAAATCGCTATTAGATCATCTGCCACATTGCTGGATTCTTTTAATTTATCAAAAATAATATAACATACATGAAGGTGGTTGGGGGGGAAGCTACCAACCATAACATTAGAGAGACAAAAAGGACTGTGACCAGGGAGATGACTTCATGCGATCTACATGTAAGGGAGATTAATTGTTGAATCAGGAAATTCTTATTCTCTTTCTTTCCAACTTCAAGAGAACTAAATCTGAAACATTCTGAAGTTGAAATCAAATAGAGTGCAGTCTCACCTGATTGTTACTAAATGGGTCTATGTTGGTGATATGGGGAATCTGGGCCAAGTAGTTCTTCTTCCCTTTGGTTGCGGGCTTGTTAGCATCTGAAACAGGAAATCTCAACATGTTTCAAATCATTTAATTAGGTTCCTATAGGGTGATATGCCAGATTTAGTAAGAGCAACTACACATCAAGAGTATATGCCGTAGACGAAGCACGAAAACCTGCATTTCAATTTGATAACCAAATCTTTATGTCAGATGATTGATGCACTCTGAACGGTAGAGAGCAAAGATGCAAAGATGAGTTAAGATGCAATTGCAAAGTGGTACCAGTATGCAAATTACCATATTTGTAATGGAAGTTCTCATTGCATGGACAGAATTGAATCAGTATTTCCACTCACGTTCATTTCCCTGCATATCCTGCAAAGCAAGCGTGGCAAGCTTCCCCTGTATTTCTGGCAGTGAGATCGCACCAGTGTCCTTCTTCTCCATCTTTTCATCTGATGCTCGCTTCTGCGGTTTCTTGACCGCAAAATGATTCGTACTGTTTACCATTTTGTCGTATTGTAACGTCTTCTCGTGGAGTATTGTCCTCTCTGTTTGTAAGGGCTGGGGGCTGATTGTGCATGTTGAACTGTGGTGGTTTGCAGCCGGTTGTTTCTTGTAGTACATTGCAGCAGGAGCTTTCTTTACTTTGTCATTTACCCTGGAAATACAAATAATCAGACATTTTCACAAAAGACTTAAGTTCCAGTTGATTCTGTTCCATGATATTTTAGTGATGTAAAGGCAAGAGATGTTAGAGAAGATGTCCAGCCTTAAGAGAGATAATATCTCTTGTACCAATCCACCAGACGTCAGAATCAACACCAGGGCAGGCTCTCTTGCGATGGCATCTTTCCAGACAAAGTTGCCACCTATAGCAGCACAACATTTGCGGGTGGCAGAAGTTTGAAAGTCTTCAAAAGAATATTGCAAAAGTCAACCCATTTGAAATGCACTTCGTACTAATAACAGCTCATTGAGGAGAGAAAGATAACAAAGCTAAGAATTTCACATAAGGGTTTTTGAGAGAGAAGTGGATGACAATGAAATTTGCGCAAAATCTTCGCAGAGGGGTGAGTTATAGCACAAAAACGATATCCATGAATTGAGCTGTTTCAAGGTGATAATGACAAAACATAAATGTTCTTAAAAATACAGCAGAGGTGAAAGTCAGTTGTTTCACTAAATCTAATAGCAGCTGGGAGATGCTAAGTTTGGATGTAAAGAGAACAGGACAATTTACAATGAGAGGGGATCAAACTCTGTTGACTGTCAGAGTCACACAGCAGAACCAGAACATAATTGGTAGAACTAATGAAGAAAATAATACATTTACGGATTCATATGAACTAATCAAAGATTTGTCAGGCTGAAGGTACCCAGAGACAATAGCCAAATGTCCATTCAATTTGAATACCTTTAATTGCATGATATCTTTACTGCTATTATGCTGATGATATGATGGCAAGACAGAAATGATTTGATTCTGGTGCACAAATTCAAACTTACCAGGCCGATGAAGTGAATTCCCTGCTACAAAGGGTTAAAGGTTTACATGATTAGTATTAGTAGGGAGATGACTTCATAATTAAGGGTTTATGCCAAAGCAGAATTGTGCTTAAGGATCAAAATAGGACATAAAAGCTTATAGCTTCTGCCTCTCAGTGCTAGTTGTTCTTGAAAGCTTTCTTCCACATTCTGAACTGAAATTAATTTTCAACCCAAGATATAGGATATGCCTCAAAAGTAGTCAGTTCGTGCCACAAACTTTATGATACATGTATGATAACAGTTAACTATTTTTGATTGGAGTCTGTCACAGAGTATTTTGGCTCACTCAAAGGACAACCTCGACTAGCGTCAGCAACTTACTTCCGAAATATTCCTTCATTAATTTTTTGTCCTAAACAATTTTCTTTAAATTACTCAAATTTGCTTAACAAAACTGCAAACAACACAAAACATCCCAAAACACAGAAACATTACCATAACATGAAAGCCTACACAAATTTGAGTGTCACTGCAGTAGTGCAAAAAATACAACACATGCAAGGCAAACACTCTTGGTTATTTTTGGAGATTATTTTCCGTTCATCATACAAGTTGGTGTCTTTACATTTCGATAGTCTAAGAGGATGTTCTCCCAACATTTACAGAGACAACCCGCCCTTCCGTTTAATGGGAAAATATGTAGATACGCTGAAAGCGTCAGTTGTGGACACCATCAGCTGAAGATACGAAATCATTATATATTCCTCCACCACCTTCACCACGATTTTTACTTCTAAAGGCCAAGGATATCCAAAATGACAGATTTCTTGAACCATATTAAGATAGATAAGGCAGGTGTGTATGTCCGATGTGAGTGGGTCACGTGAGTTTCAGACCAGGAAGTGGTGTGAGAGCAAAGACATTATCCCAAATTAAAGCAGAGATTCTCTTTGTTTTGCACACTGTCGGCAATATTTTTTATGTAATAGAAAGACAAACAAAATCGACAGTGTACAAAACCTAGACTAAATCGACTCTCATTGATTCGTTAAATTGGAATTGGTCTCCGAAGCAGGGTAAGAAGCCAAAGGGTACTAGTTAACCTCATACCTGAGTGGCGGAGGTCCTCCATGCTGAGGGGAGACAGAGCCGATCACAGGACTAACCAGAGATATACTGTTGATGGAGGCCCCGAATGTCGGTGATCCCCGCTGGGGACTACTGAGAAAGAGGGACAATATTATAGCCACTGGCCAAATCTTTACGAGACGTCCAAGGAAATTACATCGGCCACTAAAATTTCATTTGTATTATCTAAATTTTTCGCTATAACAGACATTGTCTGTTTACTTTTACATGAAGTAGGATGAAACAATTATGATGAATTCCTGGAATGAACACTTCCTTTTCAGTCACATTCTGCAGCAGAAAATATTGATTTTATGGTGAATCAGTATTTGGCCAGTAACATATGACAATCAACTTAAACAACAAAATATTTAAAGACAATAGACACTAATTTAAAGATACACGAAAGACTGGAAATTATTTTTCCATGCAGTTAGTAAATTTGTGCACATGTAAATGGGGTGCAAGAGTTCCGCATCTGATATAAACATCATCAGTGCCAGGACGAATGAGAGGGTGAACATATAGATTCTAAGAATGGCTAGTCTAATGAACAGAAAAACCTAAAGAGGGTGGCCCACTGAAATATTTCTCTCTAATGAACCAAACTGCTTCCCAAAAGCCAAAGTGCTTTGCTGTTTACAGCTAGACACATTTCCGTATAGTAAAATATGTCATTTGTTGAAGCTGTTATCTTGCACTTAGAGTGTTATCAGTGAGGAAAAACATAACGCATCATGAAAATTGGCTATCCTATTCACATCAACTTGCATGAAAACTGATTTAGACCAGCATTTAAACATTTCAATTTTCATCTAACACTCGATTTTCATCTTATCAGACTTATAGACTAAGTAGTGACATACTATCGACAAAAAAACTGTCCAACACCAAAAACCAATAATTAAAACATTTACATGGTAACATATTCAAATCAGCTCACCTGTTTGGTTGTGCCCCCTGATTGATTGGGGGCATCATCGGTTGATGGCCTCCAGAATTATTTAGATCTAGTTCCGTCGTACAAGTTGTTGGTTCTGCCTGGGCTGCTTCATGTCCTGCTGCCTGGGTATCAGATTCTGAAGGATGTTTTTTAACCGGTGCCGGGGCGGGCTGTTTCTTGATGAACTTTTCCGGCTCGGGAAGTTTGCGTCGCGGTTTCTCTTTTTCTTCTCCACTGTCACGAGTCTCCTTTGCTACATCCTGCTGAGGTTAAAAATCAAAGCAAGGAAAAACTATCAGTCTGATTTTTAATTACTAGAGTTGCTGACGGGCCACAATGACTATCACAAAATATTTAAGCAGGCGCCACATTTGAAAATTGCAGGAGAGCCATTTTTTACTCTCCATACATTAAAAATATGAAGGACAATCACTTTTCATGGTGAGCAGTAAACCCTCTCCAAAGGAGAATGAATTCAGGATAACAAGAACCAACGTGTTTACCTTCTTCACAAATTTTTTCTTCTTAGCACCATTTTCCTTTTCCTTATTTTCGTCACTCTTATCTTTATTAGAATTCTGCCGCAGCACATTATTGCCCTGCTCTCTTTGTTGTTTTAACTTGATTTCTGACATAAACCGTTGAGCGAAGCCATCTTTTTGGAAGAATTCATGTTTCACCAGCTGAGAACAGGTTGGACGGTCATTGGCATCTAGTCTGAGACATTGCTGAAGAAGAAGAAAAATGCATTCAATTATCATTTTTCAACCATCTAATAGATTTGTAACAGTTAACTGATAATGAAAGACAAGTCTGATAATAATAGTAAAGCAAGCTGAACTCAATAAATGTTCTAAATCAAAGCCATTTGGTCACTACTGGTTCATACTGGATGACATGTGGTAATGCAGGTCTAGTGCTGGTGTACCCTGGTTGACAGCAGATGGCTAAGCACAAGCCATCATCACTACCCTGCTAGAAATTGTCCAACACAGTCCTTAAGTAGATCAGCCTACCGGTATTTCTTTGACTCCAAACTTGCCCTGAGAGGGAAAAGACTTGCAGTAAAGATTATGGACATATCCTTACCTTCATAAAATCTATTGATAATGAAGACAATCTTGGGAACTTCTTTTCCATTGGTTCTACTTCTCGGACTTCTGGTAATCTCATACCAACAAATAAAGGGTTTTTATGAAAGATTTCTCGATGTCTTGGAGAGAGATTACCTGGAGATAAAAATCATACATCTAAACTTTGAGGGAACAGAGCACTCTTATGACCTTTAGATCGATAGAACTTGCAATCAAGATATACATGCACACACATGTCAAGTATAGAAACTGAAGGGGTGGGGTGGGGAATCTTACTGTGAGGAAGAGTTGCTTTACTACTGATTATTCCATGGGAATGTAACTGCACTCACCAAAACATCTGACTACATGGAACAACTGGTCTATATCTGAATCACCAGGGAATAGTGGTTCTCCTGTCATCATTTCTGCTACAAGACAACCTATGGCCCATATATCAACAGCTCTGAAGAAAGAAAACATAGATAAATTGCACATAATAACTCTAGGAGCAACCAACTATGACTCATTAACGCTCTCGGTTTTCATCTGCCTAAAATCTGACCAAGTTGCTTTCCCCTTTTGCCCATATAATGTTCCCCATACATGCAAGAGGGTTAATGAACGCTTACAACAGTTACAGAATCAATCGAAACAAGTGGAGGTCAACACATCAACAGAGCTCAACAAATAATTCATGATAATATGGTGTTGCCAAGAAACACCACTGCTAACACTGTCATAGGACAAAGGCACGATGACCGCCAGAATGATGTCAGCCAGAATGCTGTGTCAATCCAGATTGCTTCCATTTTTTCTTCAGGAGGGACTTCGTTTACTGCTCAAAATGTACCCACAGTTGTGACGTAAATACCACTTTAGTTTATAAGAAAGTGAGGTGCATACATAAGGCATCGGCAGTAACAAAACATCAGAAGCCAAGTACACAAACTAGCCCATTACATTAATGTATCGTAATCGTTACACCATCTTGTTCAATAGAAAAGGACCAACATCATTTGTTGCACTATTCTTGCAAAAATAAAAAGGTTCATATTGACCTAGTTTTGTGGCAAATTTACCATTATTCATGAATCTTATATGAGATATTAACAATTTTGCACCACTGTATTAAATTTACTTCCCTTTGCTATTGATTCATTGCAAAAAAATAAGCAGGAGTTACACGGAATCACAGTTTTACTTATCACTTTGCTATCAGACAATATAGGTGACAATCGAAGTGTCGTGCTCAAGGTCACAAGCGATGTATCAGTGTTGTTTTGAACCATCACTTCTCAATATCTCACCTGCCGTATTTTGTGTCACCCACTAATAATTCTGGTGCTCGATACCACCGAGTAGCTACATAGTCTGTGTACGTCTCTCCTGGCTGTGCTAACGTCCGCGCAAATCCAAAGTCACATAACTTGACTATGCCTGATTTACTGACTAATATATTTTCTGGTTTGATATCTCTATGAATTATCTGAAAAATATGAATGGTCAGGTTTTGTTTAACATTGATTAAAATGAAATTGTCAGTGTAACAGTTTACTAACTTGAGACCCCCTCTGGAGCCTCAATGCTCACTCAGACAACAAAATAGGGCAAAGGCATTTGAGAGGCACTTTGGCAGAACATAGGCCTACTGGATGTCAATGCATACTTATGGAATGATCCATATTTTCGACACAATGCCAGGAACACCAAGAATTTTTTTTCTCCATGAATTTCAATGCCAATCAATGTCATGCGATATTATCCGGTCACCAATGCTAGAAGTACATGTTTTGTCAAGCAGTAATAATGAATTAGACGGTGCATAAGATTAAGCAACTATCATGACTATAGCATGCTAACGGTCCCGAGCTAAGCAAAAAATGATGTCAAGACAATCAAACAAAAAGTCAAAGTATGTAGGCCTGAGTCGACGAAACGACATTTTACTTCTCTGTACATAGTTCAAACTTCATACAGTTAACGGTATTAACAATTTATATTTAAGAAAATTTTAAAGGGATTTATATCTGAACATTCTTATTGATGAATAAGTGGTGTTGCCAATGATATCAAAGACATCATTATGTTCATATCGCCAAACGAACGATCTGGCTGGAAGTGTACCAGATAAACCTAGTGAAAGTCATTTTTTTAAATATCAATACCATCTAATCCATTACTGATACCAATAAGTCAATAGCATTTAACCATTCAGATGGAATGGTCTGCTTGCACCAGCTGATGACAAAACATATATCGATTGCAAGTCATTAGCGTTAGCAATTAGTTGCCTTAACTTATCAGCGTGACTGGAAGTGCGGAGACATTTGTTTTGGTTTACTGATCATTTTGGCTTGCTGTAATGTTTCTGATAGAATGTGTTGTCATACACAACGCAACTCACGCAATGATGCATAAATTCAGTATTTTCTTTTTAAAAAGTTGTTTTTATGGTATCAGGCCAACATGAAATCACATAAAGAAGAACAATTTCACAGCTTGGGGTGATACCATTCATGTCGGACTGCTAACTGTTCATTTGTACAAGAGCACTAATGAAAACAAAACATTTGTATTTTGCAATTCATCCACCACAGCATATTCAGCATTTGGATTAAGGATTTTACACACGCAATTCCTATTCAGACTATTTTCTAAAACGTTTCAATGTCTTACTATGAGCTTTAAGCCGTGGATAATATGTTCAATGCGCTATGTAGGCCTAAAGCAAACAAAGTCTTACAGCACATAAGTCGAAAATGCGATTTGCAATGAAACAAACTGTACAAGTTTGACAACAGATTTTAAGAAATTTTTAACAAACAACTCTAATGTGTACAGTAAATACCTCGGCCAAATTTACAAGAGGACTTATAAATGGCCTTTGACTGTTTGAGCCTTTATCGAATGAGGCACGGTATTTCATAATGTATCCACATTAGGGTCTCAGTGGTACGATTTCGCTACCTATTTGTTAAGGCGATAATAATCTGTCTTACCGCTAAATCATATCTTACAGGATGGCAGCAGCATGTGTAGCTAAAACAGCCATTAACTTCTGTAAAATGATTTTCACAAAGTATACCATCGTAGAACCTTGTTATTAAGAATGCCCTTGGTACTGACAAATGAAGTGTCCTTACAGAGGTTGTGTCCTCAAAGAGAGGTGTCCGCTGCAGCCAAATATTTCACAGTATATACTTACATTATGAAGATGACAGAACTCTATTCCTTTCAGCACCTGGAACAATACCCTCCGTACCATTTGTTCATCCAATCCATTTGGACACCTCTCGAGATCATCTAACACAGTGTGGTCGACAAACTCAAATACTAGATAGAGTCGCTTTTTTCTTCTGAAGACTTCTATTAGATTGACTAAGTTTTCGTGCCGTAATTGCTGAAAAATTTAAAACAATACAGTTTAGGATACTGGTTAGTGAATTGTAAAGCACTGAAAGCTAGGAAATATCCAATGTAATGCCTTTTGTTTGCAGTTGCGGGGAAGCCTTGGCAGGCAACCAGTCTAGGATATTATTCCCAATTTTACATGCAGCTCCATCACCTTTTTTATTCAGAAATACTTTACTGGCTGTGACATATCATAATAGAAAACTTTAAGGCTACTCTTTTTAAATAGTGTAGTACAATAACATGGATGACGAGGACAACTTTCCTCTAAAACATTTTGCCTTGACCACCAGATTTTGACAGCCTCCAGTATCTTAACTGTGCTGTTGACTTTCCTTAAAAAATGTCTATAAAAGATTGAACCACCTTGCACAATTTGGAAGTGTGTCAACTTGTAACACCTCTGCAGGATTACAAGGAAACAGTGAGAGTCAGTCATATCAAAGACTAGTTTTCCACACTAAAGCATGGTCTCGGTTGTGAATAACAGAACGGAAAATGCAAGGTTCCAGTAATAATGCTATGGTCTTCCACCAGGCAACGAAGCATAGTCATAGCACTTTTGATTATGAACGAGTAAACTGGTCAGAAGACTTCCGCAATGTTGACCACCAGATTCATTTTTTTCACACTGTTCCCCTCCCACAAATAAATTATAATGATTCATTGTTCTTGCGAAGTTAAAAATACCCCCCCCCCCCCCCATATGAAGGCAGCAAATTTTTAAATGATTATCTGACTATTCATTAATCGGTAAAACAAAACCATAATCTATCCTGTAACATGAAACATGAAATAACAACACGCTCTGGAAATTATGCCAAATGCAATAAACTCTAATTATAGACATGCAGAGCCCTCATTTTATATTCATTACGAGATCGTTTAATTAGCTGAGAACACTCATCAGTAAGGTTCCAATCAACTTGGTCAATATTGGTTCTAACCATGGATATGGTTATTCACGCACAAATACTAACAACCAGGCATACAATTCTATTGGATTTGGTAGCTAACATAACTAATAAACACAACCATGAAGTATTGTTGATATAAATTACTGGGAATGTGCCAAAAACAACCAAACACTACATTTCTTCAAACATTTTTGTTTAATAATGTCACACAATCTGTTATTTTGCATTTCAATTTCATCAAAATGAAATTTATAGGAAAATATTGAAGGAATGATTACACAGAATGTCTACAATATTTCGAATTAAATGACAAAGATGTACAATTACACTCAAGTCAACAATTCACAACCAAATCTGCCATTTTGTTGCTGGAAACAATATTTGACTCACCTTCAACATGCGTATCTCCCGCATTGCTATCTTTTTCACCATTTTATCATCCTCACTCTCCAAGAATTTCTTAATTGCCACAATCTGCCCTGTCTCTTTGTGGCGACATTTTAGCACCATTCCATAACTCCCCTCGCCCACTAAACCCAAGTTCTCATACTTCTCCATACTGTCCCTTATTTGTGAGAATCGACAAGACACTGACTCATGGTCCAATCATATCATTGCTGTTTGCCTAAGCTTTTTCCTCGTCCTAGAGGAGGAAGGATAATCCAGGATCTGTAAAGATTATAATTAGAAATAAATTGCAGTCATGCATACTTGGTTGTAATAATTCATCTCTGAACTTGGTGATTATTGTAATGCACCATTATCAATCCGACAAGGCCTGCACATGTAAGACATGAACTGAAGTGGGAATGTAAAGAATTAGGTAGGAATTATCTCATTTCAAAACATCAACCTGAAATTACAAGCAGTAAACAGAAATAGCATTGATATGATTTCTATAAAGCTAGTTTATGAATAACCTTTGATTTATTCATTGAAATTTCACATCTTACACTTACAGTAGCCTGCTTCAATATATTCATTGAAAGGATATGATCCATTAAATATGAGATTTCAATTTGATGAAATGTTGCCGTTACTACAAGTAGTGTGCTGTCTAATTAACAACCGGTATGGTTCCATTTCAATGGATCTTTTATACCACCCGCTACAATTATTATTGACAGTCTATAGAATGGATACACATAGAGGCCATTACTATTTTGAAATAAGAATATAGCCTCGGGCCCATTCACTTAGTATGTATGCAAAAAGATGGAGGGATTTGTAAATTTGAGGTCCATTTTGTGTCTGCATGCGTATAGGTTTGGGGGGGGGGCGAGTAAAAAGATTTTTTGAACATTTTTATTCACTGTCTTTAACTTGTCACTAAATTGAATTTTTCATCAATCAATCAATTGCTACAATCTGTCAATAAAAATGGACGATGGACGAAGTCATGCATTTCAACTGGAACAAGTTAAACACTCAAAGTGGCAAATTCCAATGGCATTTATCTGTAGTTTTCTTAGGCCTCGATCCGACGTGTTTTGAGTGTCCGGATGTGTTTTGTTTGGGCTCCAATTTGTCTTTGTTGACAATGTCGATTTCATCCATTGGCGGCATCGACATATCAGTCATCACAAACACAGCACCGTCAAATGACCTCATTCAACAGACTGGAGAGTCATATTAGTGTCACTAAATAGGTCAAAGACTGTGAAACCATACGAATCAACATGCAAGCGATAAATCTGCATCAACAGTCATGACATTAGACATTGCATGCCAATAGGCCTACACGCATTCAATAGGCCTACATGCAATGCGTGTAGGCCTATTGCACTGTTGTATGCATTGCACTCGAAGTGTATATTTTGACGTTTTGAAATTTCTTC
Source organism: Lineus longissimus (assembly GCF_910592395.1). NCBI lineage: Eukaryota > Metazoa > Nemertea > Pilidiophora > Heteronemertea > Lineidae > Lineus > Lineus longissimus. Next base: position 19,735,363 of record NC_088308.1, on the reverse strand, counting down.
CACGGAAGCGCTTGTAAACTGCACAATACGACTTTTTCCTCAATAAGTGGTCAGGAAATGTCAATATACTTACTTCAGGAATCAGTTTATTGTGAACTGCACATTTGATTTAGAGTCAGTTCTCCATAAAACCAAAATAATGATGGAAAAGCAACTGTATCCAGTGACAACAAATCGCGATTTGTTACATCCTCGACGTACACATTATTGAGGGATGTTGGCGTTCTTCTCGTAATAATAGGTGACGTCACCTTTAGGTCATGATTTCCTAACGCGGGAAATACGAATGAGCACGTGCGCGGGAAATACGAATGCGCACGTGGTTTACACGTGACACCATGGTTTAGACCTACTATGAAGCCAGCCAGGTGCTGTTCATTTCGCTTTAACCTTCTTGTATTTAGATACAATACGAGACACAGATTCAATAATGTGTCAATGTCCCAACCTACTGTCTCAAATAGCCCCATCAACTACAAAGAGGAGATCACAACCAATACGAGAAGTTTGATAAAAAAGGCAAGGCCAGGGAATTATATCACAACAGCCCCTTATTTTCTTGCAGAACAGCCTGATGCGGTCTTTCCTAGCAGTAGCGTCAATGAGATCAAGATCCTCCAGCTCACTGATACTAACAATTTTTGTTTAACTTTTAGATACCGTAATGCAATGCTCTCAATAATTAACAGGCGAAGGAACTTCAGCTTATCATAACTAGATAGGGACACCACTTCAACCCATGAGAGATGAGATGAAAGTGGTTCAATTGAACCAAGAAGAATGGACACCTCCCCTCACACTTCCTCAGTCCTCATCTTAAAAGATTGAAAGACAGAATATTTCTAATCTATTTAAAATCTTTAATAAATCAATATTTGTACAAACATAAAAAGGTATCACAATATCCATTGTTCATGATTCTTTAAATAGAATGCTAAATTCTAAATGATAAATATTACATGTGATAATACTGGGCAACATTGAATTAGCTTTTTATGTGCCACTGCCAGTGATTACAACAAGGTACACTTATAAGAGGGTCATCCTCAAGAGAGTCCACAAGTGTTCGGTAAGGTTTAAAGCAATCAAAATAACATTGTCATCAGCAAAATGACGCTGTTTCGGATGACCACTGATGAGATGATGAACAACAATTGGTTACTGGAAACGTTCCCAAAAAAGAAAAGGCCAGTCACTGATAAATTGATACAAGACTATTTCTTGATATTTACCACTACTGGGATACAATGGATCAATGCTAAAATCTGTTTCCCACCTTCAAACAAATGTTTCTATTCTTTGTTGATCATAACATTTGCCTGTGACAGAGCTTCATATTCACAAAACAATAACAAAATAACTACAAAAAATGTATACCGAGAGTGGTACAAAATCAACAAGTAAGTTTACCAACAAATTGTTTCATCTGACATCAATATACACAGAGTAAACAATATTGCACAACCTCATGAATGAAATGAGAAAATTCAAAACGAGATAAACTTTTTAAGAACAAAAGAAAGTTTTGATTTCAGAGTCTGCAAATTTTCTGAGCCATCGGTTCCATCTTCAGGCAATTTTCACTGGGAGGCTAACACACATGACGAATGATAAAGACATTCATCTTAATTCGCCTTGGACTATTCTACTCCAGAAAGATGTCAGTATACTATCTCAGGACACATTTTGTATTTCACACAATCTGTACTTTCCCATTATAAACATCATCAGGCACCCTCCTAATTAACGATTTCCGTAATCTGTCAATTAAATCTTCTAACTTCATGGCAGCAGCAAGATCTCCGTTTAGCTGTAAGCGACTGGACATATAGGCTTGAAATGGCTTCAGGGAACCCTCAAACAAGCGTTGCATATCTTCCGTAGAGAGAGTGAGGGTGACATCGGGTTCTGAGGATGGGTGACCCTCGCCAACTGAACCTTGCCCTGGAGGTGAATCACATCATGAAATTATTTACTAAATTATCTACATTCAAAACAGAAGCAGAAGTGAGAAATCCCCGCCTCAAGTAGATGAACAGTGTATTTAATTTTAACTGGAACTCCACAATCAGTCCATGCAAATACTCAATGTCTGTCTTTGACCCCAAATTCCAACTTTAACAACAGGAGATGAATGGAAGCATGAAGACTTACCATGCTTCAGATCCAAAAAGAACATTCCACCATCCTCTCCCTGCACGATAAACTGGTACACAGATTGGAAATCCCGAACTAGGTATTCGTTCAGCTGTGGTCGCAATAAATTTATCAATTTTTTAGGCGTAGGATAAGAAACTTCTGGAGTAGGATATGTAATTTCTTTCAAGCTTGTTGGTGATGCTTTGGGTTCGTCCTCCATGTTTACTACTGTGACTGTACTGGTTGGTGGTTTTGGTGCTGCTGCTTGCTGAATGGTACCTGAAAGTGAAAGGCAAAAAAGTACAGCAGGGACCTTCTTCACGAGGCACAGATGACACTGATGAAATATATCAGAACTTGGAAAGTGTTTGGTTATATAAGAATGCTCCATAACTAAAGGTCAATTTCCACTACAGCTGCTAGTGGGGGAAACAGCAGGGCTCTTACACTGGCCTTGGATTAATTTCATGAAAATTATTAGCTCAAAAATTGTAAGTGACCACAAAGCCTTGTCATTAACCTGTTCCACAGAGTGACTGTCTACAGCAATCACGTAGCTAAGAGAACCGAAAGCACTTGCTACGGTATACAGGCAACTAGCTAGGGTAATAATGAGAAGTGGTTTGTGGGAGAAACCTTATTTGATTTAGCGCTATAGAATTTTTCAGAATACAATGTACTCTTGCATAAAACTGTTGACGTCAAATCTAATAATACTTTTTAAGTTGTATAAATCATAAATATTGGCAATTCGTATTGATATCAATTAAACATCAGATAAAAAGACAATAATGGTGAAGATATGAACCTACCTGCCAGCATATTGAGAATGGACTGATGCTGCGGTGGAACACCAAGGCCTGGTGGAAATAACAACGAGCTAGGATTTGAGGTCTCTGGAGCTCGATGAATTAAGGTCACGTGTGAACTGAAAGGAAACATCCTGAATAAAAATCCTGAGCAGTGATTTTATTGATCAGACATCAGTCTCAAAAAATGCAACTTTCTCATAATGTAGCTTTGAGTTGGTCAGTCAGTCTATCAAATTGAGCATGCTACTGGTGGAAATTAGCTTTTGAAATAGATCAAGATGATTACATCCATTGCATTCCTCAGTAATGTTATCTTTTTTGACTGTTATAAATTCTAGCAAATGCTAAGAATGACACTGTTATAACTGGACATTCCACACTAGGGACAAGTCGTGTGTTACATGCACCAACACTTGCTTTTATAGTGACAGAATATACTTACATATCTATGTGCCCAACTTCCACCCCCCAATTCATGGTCACCTTACACAGATCTTCCTGGAAATGACAGAGATAATGCATTACCAAAGGGTTGGACAGAGGAGCTGTGGTCGTGTTTCTGACAAGCAGTCATAGGATCCCTGGTTTGATCGCCAGCTCCAGCATGAGACTCGAGACATGTCTCTTCAAAGACACCATAGAGGTCAAAGACACCAATTCCGAGTAGGGAACAAACTGCACCCACCTGTATAGCAGCATTTATGATATTTTTCTCTGCCTCTATTTCTGCCAGTGTTCGTTTGCTCAGTTGATTCATGAGTGCTATCTGCGCAAGAACCCGTAGGGAGTGGTTAAGGTTCTCTATATGGGTGATTGAGACAATCGCGTTGACGACTCTGTAGAACACATCGGCTCCAACTTCTATGACACAATTATCTGATGTGAAGATCTGAAACAAGACAAGGTTAACGAGATTGATGTGTGAAAGCATTTCCTCACACTTTGATGCAGTGAGAATCAAGAATATAGGGAAAGCATGTGTAGTTTCCATTCCATCAGCAGGTCTTACTTCCATAATTTGAATGAGACAGATCATTTTGCTGCACACCTCTCAGGTGCTAAGTATGGTGCCACTGCCACAATGGATTCTTGAAGACAGTCAATTATTACCAAATTCAACTGAAAGCGAGAATAATTTTCCATCAAGTTGTTGATGATCCATGGTATATCCTGATCCACATTTCCACGAGTACGGATGTGTTGCCATTTTTGATTCTTACCTTTTGCGGTGGTACATTGAATGCTTTCCCAGCTATATTCACACGCACAATTCGGTCCACACAGGGCAAGACAAAAGTCATTCCTCCTGAAGACAGCAAAGAAAGGAAAATTGTCAGTCAATATTATCCAAGGTCAACTGTTAGATAATGTACCAGTAGGTTTAATGCTAGGCTAAAGCAAAAGAAAATGCAATGGTGTATTATCTCATAGACTCCCTAGATATATATCCTTACTAAGCAAGTCTTCATCTTACCTGGTCCCCTTGGAGCAATCAGCTTCCCTATTCTGAATATGACTATCTTCTCACTTTGTCCAATGAACTACAAAGGAACAATGGGAAAAAATTTACATAAAGAATGTGCTTTCTTATTTTCTTTTGAATGCAGATTCTCCAACACCACATACATGCACATTGTTCATGACAAGTGAATCATTCACATTTCACAGAAGATTTCGCAGGGGTTGAACAAATGGTCTGCTGCTGCACCAGGCCAAAGACAATGATCATATAGGCTCACAGTCATCTACAAAATGTGATGCAGGGCTTTAAGATAATATACAATGCAGACTTCCGTTATGTGGAATATCTTTACTTGCCTTAATGCAAAATATAAGAGAAAATGGCAGTGTACAGATGGCTAATAGGTAGCAAAGTCCAACAACCATAACATGACAGCAAATGGAGAAGACTGAACTAGAAGGGTCTGAAAGTAAAAGAAAACGTATCATAATTTTTTCAGCAAATACTTGACTGATTGAAACTTGGGCAGAGTCCCACATCCATTAAGCCATTAGACTGACCAAAAACTTGATGGGTTTTTGCTTTGACACAGCAAGCAATCAGCAATGGAACTTTACTAGTCGCAATAGCTTATGGTAATAATGATGGTTAGATTATGTTACTTCACACTGTTGACCACAGAAAATACAGCCACTACACATTTTTGATCTGTCCAAAAATTTCCTCTTTAAATATCTCTTTGTTTTCAAGCATTGTGTCATTAGGAGTGGCACCATGACTTAATCAACGCCAACTTTTAATTTGAATACTTGCCAGGTTCTCTTCTCAATTTCTTATGATTCAAGTTGGTGAAAGTAAAAGCTGATTTGTATTTCTTCCCATGTCTGGTTTTATCTTCATCTTCTATTCCATATGTGAAAGGAGAGCTGAAGTCAAATTCGGCAGCACTCTCAGCACCCGGTAGTTTACTATATTTCACAAACTTGGACATAATTGATGACAGCTAAAGCATCCCCAGCTAGTAGAACACCTGAAAATTTAGAAAAAGACATTGATAAAAGCTATGAATGAGGTCATGATATCATTTTCTGGAGCAGGGCATCTGTCACAGTGACATGACGACTCTATGAGGTAGGAGAATTGAGTAAATAAGAGTGATATGAAAAATTTCACAACATCTTGGAGCAAACTGTAGTGATGATGGTCTTGATGATGATTGATAACTAGCATTGTACCCGTGGCGCAGGCAGGTTCAAATGGGCTATACCTTGAATAGATTGAATTGCAATGAAAATATAATGCAATATCAAAGGAGCAATATCGAAGAGACAAATTAAACCAACCATTTGTCCACAGACTCGGACCCTGTGGCGTGCTGTATGCGTGCATATAAAAGTAAATCAATTGGTCCGAATGAGATGATGAGGCAATGTGAATATACCTCGTTCCTTAGTCAGCAATATGCCCCTTTTTATACGGAGATGAAGGAGAACCCAGATAGGCCTTCACATGTCGGCCTCCAAATGGCTCGGACCAATTGCACTATCACTACTAAAACTTTAAAATGCGTGCTCCTCCTACATGTAGCATGATCTCGGGCAAGGCACTTAGTCGACAGGCAAGCTAGAAGTTCAGCACCGTGAGCAGCTCCTCGATAAGGCCATGCCAAGTTCAGAGTGCCTCTTCAGATACATCAAGTTTTGAAAGCTGTGGTGAGCACATAAACATACCATTGTAACCTTAATTTGAAAATCCCTTCATAATCAAGGGCTAGCTCTGGCTAATACAGTACCAATATACGATAGACCATCAATTTGACCCCAGCTCCTTACTGCGGGAAAACCCAAGTCCAGCAACCAAAAGTATCAAAATACATTTTTGTTTACATTTGAACTGCACACATGCGTTTGTTTACAATTTCTTTCCCGCGAAATCTCGAAGATCAGGTGACCTACAATCGTGGATTGAAAATAACATTAACCTTGGTTCAGCAGGTCAACACGTGTACAGGCTGTTCCAATCATCCCCCTACAGCCAGCCGTTCAACAGGTAGTGTTAGTCACCCCACAGGGAGTGCAGGTGATTCATTAATCCCCTGCATAACTGAACAGCAATGGCTTGGCTTCCGTGAGTGATAAGGAGAATTGACCGTGTCCGATTAAAAATCCCTCATTACTGCTCCGCTGAAGTAAATTTCCGAAAATAAACATGACGTTGCATCAGGATAACATATCACCTGCAAACGTGCAAAATTTCGAGACGAAACACGACCCCCAAATGGCACTTTAGCGAGCCGCCTTATAGTATTATGATATAGATATGATAATGATGGATATGTCATGTCAGATGTATGTGTGGATTTTGTTGGTGAAATTGAACATTTTCATAATGCAAAAATAAGAAAAACCGTACCAAAACTTTTACATTTAACGATATACCTTTGAACGCAGAGTACTGATCTAACTGTAGAAGGTGAGTTAAGAAGTGTCAGTAATACCGTTATTGAGTAAACAGTAAATTAGTTGGTATCTTCTCCTGCAATCTCCTTGTTTATTTTCTGACAATAATAGCAGATATTCACAGCCGACAATGCAGGCCCACACTATTCAGTAAATAGATAAAATTAATCTCTAAAAAACTAACAACTGTATCTAAATAGTACATGTTATTTTATGTGAAGTATTTTATTGATGAGTAATAATATATAAATAAGTACGAATAGTTCTCTTCGGAATACGGAATTGCCCAATTTCAAAGATGGCGACCTCAAAAGGAGCAAATACGTATAATCGACAAAATTGGGAAGATTCGGTTAGTATATATAGATTTTCTTGCTTGATTTAGCTTCATTTTATACTCACATACTTGTAGATTCGAAATAGGTTTAGATAATTGGCAGAAGGATCTACAACAATGAGTGAAATGGCTTGGAAGTTGACGTCGATCGCCTTCGAGAACTGCTGATAGGTGGCGCGCTAGTGCTTCTGCGGCTTCTTGCATAGCCATGGCATGCAAGGGGAGCAAGACAGGCATGTACCTTTCCAAAGCCTGTGTGATCATCATGACAACAACGCCTGTCGTCAACTACACTACAGAGTCACACAACATAGCTCGATGGCGATTGCAAGGGCGGCAGGATATAATTTACTCGTGTGAACTAACAAATGAATCCAAGCCCGCATCAATCGATGGGACCAAATTCATTCAAATGTCAGGTGAATCATTCAACACATGATATGTATTGATAAAACAGAGACCAAAGAATTAAATGAAGATTATATGAGCCAGTGTGATTAATTGATCACAAATTATTGTAATTTATATTAACTGTAGTTTTCTTCTTCCATTGCAGGAGTTCCCAACTTTGTGTCAGACATGTTTGGGAGATAATCCTTACATCAGAATGGTAAGCATGATCCTGATCCATATATTGTGGTTTGGTACTCTTCTTTCTTGACTATGGAACGGCAAAATTAAAGGAGCCATTGCGGTATAGTGACTGGCATTCCAGAGATCCCTAGTGCAATCTCCACTGTCGTTATGAGGAAGACTAATTGTTATAAAAGACTCATTATTATTGTTATTAAATAATTTTATAATCTATTCAGTAATGGTTATTTTCAGACCAAAGAGAAATATGGACGAGAATGTAAGATCTGCGTGCGACCCTTCACAGTATTCAGGTGGTGCCCTGGAGCACGCATGAGGTTTAAGAAGACAGAAGTCTGCCAGACATGTTCAAAAATAAAGAATGTTTGCCAGACCTGCCTCTTAGATTTAGAATATGGTGAGTAGTTGTCAGAATGGCTACTTTGTCATTTGAAGACACAGGCATCAAAGGTACATTCTCCATGTTTATAGCAACTGTTTTTATCAGACAGATTCTGTGTCAGTGAACACTTACAATGTCTTATGCTTTGGTCAGCCGAGCATGATCATGTAATCAGTTTTATGTCACTGTTCTTTGCCTCTGGGGTATAATATAATATTGCACTTGATAAACGTGGTGAATGAAATCTTATAGAGATTAAACCAAGTTTGATGGAAAATAAACCCAAGAAGAGGTCAGGTATGATCTGGCTCTGTTGTGGGTCTTTTTACAGTATAATAACTGAATAATGAAACATGTGCCTGATATTTGTTGTTTCCATTTGCAGGTTTACCAATTCAAGTTCGGGATGCAGCACTTAAGATTCAGGACGAGATGCCTAAGTCTGATGTCAACAAAGAATATTACACACAGAATATGGAAACAGCTGTAAGTTTAAGTTTCTTCTTAAAAAATTTAAGTCGAATACTGATGTTGAGTATCAATGATAATGTAATCATCTTCTATGTGATACTCCTATACTGTAGCGCTATATCTTGTATCAAAGTGCTTCGCATTTAATACATGTATGACACTAGCTATAGGCCTGTACATTCCGGATTTAAGCTCAGCTCCCTGGGGAGAATCACAGTGACCAGTAAAATGCATGACTTGATGTGATCATCATTGTCAATGGCTGTGAATACTTCCAGTTATATCTTGTTTGTTTCATTTTGATTGGGACCATTCATTTTATGCCACTGTTACTTATGTTTTTCGCAGATAACAAATTCAGATGGTGTCAGCCCAGTCGGTGCACTTGCTGGGAAAGCCCAAGCTACCAGTGATATGCTCCTTAAGCTTGCTAGGACCACGCCATATTACAAACGTAATCGACCACACATTTGCTCTTTCTGGGTGAAGGGAGAGTGTAAAAGAGGGGAGGAGTGCCCATACAGGTTAGTTCAAGGTTCATATTTGTAAAACATTGCTCTTGACGGCCATCTTTCCCCAACTGTCTCTTTTATGTGACATGGCAGCCACCTTTTACTCATTAACGGTTGACCTGAAATTTGTAAAATAGTTCTGAAAGCCACTTTCAGTAATTAACTATTTTCTATACAGACACGAGAAGCCCACAGATCCAGATGACCCTCTTGCCGATCAGAACATCAAAGACAGATACTATGGTATAAACGATCCTGTCGCAGATAAACTGATGAAACGCTACACAAGTATGCCAACATTAGAGCCTCCAGAAGACAAGACTATAACCACACTGTATGTGGGAAACTTGGGGGATAAACTGACAGAAAAGGACCTTAGGTAGGATTTGATGAACAAGAGCATGAATAAAATCTTTTTAGCTCTAGCTCGAACTCTTGATTCTTTTGCATTATCATATAAAATTGTAACTATTGTTGGGGTTGTGCCCTGTGACAAATTACGTTGCTTGTAGATTGTTTATGCCCCTCTAAGTCATAGCTTCTGTTAATGTTGGTTTTACCTTGGATTTCCTGATCTATCCTGTTTGTGTATAAGCGTAGTAATGCAGAAAAAAATGCATTTTAAATTGCAAATTGTTGAGACTAATGTGTTATGTTAATTTTCAGGGATCATTTCTATCAGTTTGGTGAAATCCGTTCAGTCACCATGGTAACGAAACAACAATGTGCATTCGTACAGTTCACACAGCGGCAGGCAGCAGAAGGAGCCTGTGAGAAGTCATTCAATCGGTTGATCATTGGTGGGCGCCGGTTGAATATCAAGTGGGGCCGATCCCAGGCTGCTCTACCGGCACCGAAACAAGACGGTAGTGACAATGAAAAGCCTTTCGAACCAGTACCTGGATTACCTGGGGGTGAGTTGAGATTTTGAATCCAATTTTTGTGTTTGAATGATGCTGAAGATATGGTAGCAAAATGAACATCAGTGTCAGTGTCTGTTATGGTCATGGTATTAGTTTGTGGTTTGGTGCCTCTTGATGATCTTTATGTGTTAGACAGGGAAGTGAAAGACCATAGCAGTTCTTAACTTTCACATCCAGTTTTCTCTTGACTGATGGGCAATCTGGTAAAAGCAGCTGTCCTAGAGTGTACACCAGAAAATGTGACGTGGTGAAAGTGCCTTAAGCCAACGCTTGCTAATACTTTCATCTTTCCTACAGCATTACCGCCACCTCCAGAAGAGATGGGTGATATGGGAAGTAACTTCTTTGGTTTGGCAGGACCCCCACACATGATGCCACTTCATCCTGGTATGGGTCCGCCTATGATGAGAGGTCCACCGCCAATGGGTTTCATGCATCGTCCACCTCACTATGGACCACCTCCAGGTAAATTGTGACCCATTTTGCTAGTTTTGAAAAAGAACAGGGCTTTCATTACTTTTCAGACCAAGATGTATTCAACTAATATTTTCCAAGATGTCAGTGACTCCCGAGGTGTCATTTGACTCCTTCCCATTTGAGGCAAAACGACCACTTTGCTAGCTTGGTCAGTTGTGGCTTGTTGGAATAATAAATGATAATATTAATATTCCACATTTGTATTGCACACTTTTAAATCAGTTTTTCTGTATTATGACACTACACTGTAACGATATAACCTGTGAAAAACACAAGGATAGAAGGGACATGATTTATCACTCAAAATAATTTCCATATTCTGGTGTGTGCTTTTTGCTTATGAAATTCTTTGAACAACTATTGTGTGCTTTCAGGTATGCGTCTTCCTCCCCCACCCCCGGGCATGATGCCCATGAGGCCACCCCCCATGCGGCCACCGGTACCACTTCAGAGGGGACTGATGCCGGTCCACTACCCATCTCAGGATCCTTCACGTATGGGAGCACCAGGATTAACGCTTGTAGGAGGACCAGTGTCGACATCATGATAAATTCGATATGACCTTGATGTTTACAATGATTTACAAATGGAAGCTAAGCTTGACAGACTTTAATCATGTTGATCTATCAGAATTTTGGATTTTCATCAGTTTTATTCAAGCCTGGGGAAACCGAATACAGATAATCCTCAAACAACTTAACAAGGCCTTCAAAATGAGCTGGTAATAGTCCTCTGTCTTTGTGTTAAATTTTTATTGACTCATAGTAACTTTTAGATTCTAAAAATGTTTGGTTTTATCTTGATGGTCATTTTACCCAACTCAACTGTTGCACTCCTTTAACCCCTGCAAAAGAGGTTTTTTGGAAATTGTAGGTGGTACATGATAATGTGGCAGATCTCCGAGTCCCTGCATTGGCCTCAGAGGACAGGGAGATTGGTTGCCCATAAGACCACAGTATTTGGAATGTATGATTCCCAGGTGTTCACAATTTTTGTGAAATTACCAGCTCATAATGTTCAGTGTTGTGGGTTGTTGCAAGCGTAAATGCATATTTGAAATGTACAGAAAATGAAACAAATGTGGAATTCTCACACGACTCTGAGGGATGCATTTAATAAAGAAATATTTTAAAACCCATTGCTGTTTTTTCATGTTTTTCTTGATTCATGTATATGGAAATTCCCATCCCATTGCCTACAATCAGAATGAAACCTCAGGAGTTGGATACTAAGGACGGTAACTCTTCACAACAGTAAACCCGTTTATCTCAAGAAAATAACTTTGTTTTCCATGTGGATGCAAGCAAAAAAATCGGTCAATCCAAGTCTTACTGGTCTGCAAGCAATAGATTGCAGGGGCCAAGGAACAGATGTAACATCTTTTTGTCCTCCAAGGTGGGGATGATGAAGCCGTCTAACATAAAACGATAATGGACGTCCAGGAGAACGTGTTGTAAGACAAAGCAACAATAAGGAGGCATTCCTGTGTTACTGATGCCACATTGTTGTTTTGTCTTCCGATGTTGAGGTGATGAAGTCATCCAAGAAAGAATAAGTGTGGATATCCAGGAGAGTGTGGAAAGACAAAACATCAGGAGCCGTCTTTTGTGTGATGAATGACATCATCGTATGTAGGAGTCGGCCAGGGTGCCAATAAGGGGGCAGTCTTACTGTATCGTCCTCCAATGTGGGATGATATCATAATATAGAATGACTATTGAGACATCCAAGAAAATTAGTTGTAGGACAAGGCACCAATTGGGGGGAGGGGGCAGCCTCTTGTAACTGATGTAACATCCCTAGTTTATCCCCCAGTGTCAGGATGACATCATCTGATGTAGGAGTGAACACATCAAGGAGAATGTGTTAGGACAAAGCGCCAATAAGGGGACAGTCTTGTGGAACTGATGAAACATTAGTTTTTCCTTCAGTGTGAGGTGATGATATCTAATAGAGAAGTATCAGTAAACACATCTTAAAGAATGTGTGGTCGGCCATGGCACCAACGGGGGGAAGTCTTGTGTAACAGAGAGAAGATCATTGTTTGTAGAAGAAGACCCCTACAGGGGAATCTGTGGCAGGACAAGCACCAATATTAAAACAGACAAAAACAAAATTTGACAATAGCAATTTATTTGCATTATTATCAATAAACGGATGACAAAATAAGTTTACTTCTGTTAATAACTGTTAGTACAGAAGATTGTCATGAAATGAAGAAAAGTTCATCCCAATGCTCAACTAGGGACATCATAAAGGCCTTTGCTCCACAACTGCAATTTATGCCCTGTTTAAAAAAAAGTATTCCACATGTATAGGACTTCAGCCAATATTTCAGCTGTGTCATCATACCAGTAGTTGGTATGAAAGCGTAAAATGCAAGTGAGCAGAGGCTAGAGCAGGAAATCGTGTATGTGGAGCAAGGTCTTCGAAGTCCCCACAACTCTTACCCTATTTCCCACTCCCTCGGCATGTTCTTAAAGCTAACCTTAAAGGTAGTTTTCCATGCTGCATTCAAAGTATGAACTAATCAGCAGAAAATTGACCAGCAATATTAAAATTCAAGCTGTACAACCATATAGCCTATTTACAATGTACATTTTATATACATCAATAAATTCATTGTGAGAGCTACATTACACAAATAAACGGAGGGTACATGCACTTCCATATGACATCTACTATTATAAGAGAGGGATTATGAATAACATACACACAATCACAAGCTGGTTTATGACGCACGTACAAACAGAAAGCAAGAATTCATCATACTCAGTTCTTCATCTTCCCCAAAATCTAACTGAAACTAATGCTAGGCAGTGCAAGCTTGTTCTATCACCACTTTCGCCATGAACAAATTCCCCTAGATTTTGTGCAAGGATCGGAAGGTGGTGCCCACTACTGATACAAAGGAGGTTCAATTCAATGAACTACTGTACACATCTTTTTTCCACGATAACTGACGGAACATGGTTCAGCGGCAACTTTCAGGTTTAACACACAAATTACCACAGGTGACACTTGATTGACAGATTTGACACAGTCAACATTAAAATGATCAGCATATAATGCAGGAAGATAGAAAATAACACAGCAGTGGGGACGTTATGATCCATTTCAAAGCAATAAACTCAAAGACATGGTTAAATGAAGAATTTTACTACCATTATATTGTATATAATGAACTGCTTACCAACTAAATACTGTGATAAAGCACTTTTAATTAGTTGACTATGATAATAAATGGATTAATGAATGTAACAATAATGTGAGGGCCATCAAAAGCCTAGCGTATCTAATTTTTCTTCTAATGGCCAGCTGGAATGAACTTGAGGTGCACAACGAAGTACTATCATGAACTCTCAAATATACAGTTCTCGACAATGAATGGCACACCAGATATTATTCTTATTTTTTTAAAGCTTGCAACTGGTGAGAGAAAACACCATGAGACAAGAACAATTGGGGTGGGGAAATGTACAACAGTTAATCCAAAATGGCCTTTGGTGGAAACATTGCTTAGAAAGAAAGGGTGATCTACTGCACAGTACATCACCAAGTAGTCTGGATTTCTGGGTACTACTACAAGGGAAAGTTTCTAGTTCTTTACTACATGCTAAGCAAATGTTCCTTGTTCTTTTCTATGACCAATGAAAACTAGTGCAAAAGAATACGCTGTCCTTTTTAACACGACATCTTTACTCCAGAAACACATGCTAAGTTGGTCCTATTAGCAGTATTATGACACATATACTTATGACTATAAGACCTACATATATACAACTATAATACTAAAAGAATATATACATGATAGACACGCCTTTCCTGACAATACAATTTCTTTTCAAATCACACTTTTTCTGGAATTACACTTTGAAGAGAAGCAAATATTGACAGGTACATGTAGGACTCTCACACTGAATGAACACGTACAGCATCCTGTTGCAAACAGGGCCTGCAACACAACTTCTCCTTTATACACATGTAAGTATGTAAGTACGTTTCAAGTGAAATTGAAAAGGCCTGATAATTAGTGATATTGTCAGGATGCATGTACAGTATACACAAGAGGCCAAATAAGTCCAATACAAACTAATTGCCTAAGATGACCCAAGCATATGATTGCAATTTGGAGTTTGGAATATGTTCAACCAAACTGGCAAGAAAATAAATTTCAATGATTTCCACTTTCCCCAGCAATTCTTCAGCTCCTCACTTACATGCTAATACAAGTATTTTTGGACTTGATGGACAAATTCCACTTTCATTAAAAGGATAAAAAAACTCTGAAGCTGACTTCTTTATTTTCCAAAATCAGTGACTGAGGCATGGCAGAATGAATCAAGTGACATGTGGCAGGACACACATAAGCACCTTCACTGTCAATTGTTATGTAATACACAGCGGAAATGAACTCTAGTTTCCACAGAAGTCTTGTTCATGTCATTTGAACTTCACCTATTTATCCAGAAAAGCCTTGCCGCATTTCAACAGTTTTTTGGGATTATAATCTTAGGATTGGTATACAGAACGTATTTCTTCAAAAGAAAGCACATGAAACAAAAAATAAACAAATGAGAAGTTACATTTTAAATAAATAAATTTCACAATTCACAATTCAAATGTGCTCGAATGGGCCACAATACATGCATTACAAGGTACAAGCACTTTCATACATCCGCCTTGGGCAGCAAAGACCCATATATACCATTTCGTAACCCCCCCCCCACCACAGACATGAATGATGAATGAGATCACTGCTCCACTCTAAAGGAAGCAGTATGGACTGAAGATAGTCAAGGGTAGAATGTCCCAGTGAAACAATGACTAATGGACTTTCTGTCATTCTTCCACTAGGCATTCAACTACACTAAGGTACATGTTAAAACATCCACATATCACTCACTCTGATTTGATTATGGTTTTAAGTCGCAAACAGGATACTCTATGGAAAGCGATAGATGGTGATTTGCTGCGTCGCCAAAACCTGAACCCCAGCTCATTACATTTTCAGCATATCTGAGGAAGTCTTTCTGGCTTAACTCATGATGCCTAGAATATTTGCTAGGTCAGAATAATTGACCTCACTCTTTGAACAGGATCAATCGCAACATGAGTGAACAAAGATAAAGACCTAAAATAAGCCTGGCTATATGTACAGACAATCTATCAATGAAGCGATATGCATTGTACTTGAATACAGTTCTGCAAATAAATTGAGGCAGTAAATGACAACGCTCTAGATTCTTGGCTACACAGTAGGTTCACAGCCCTGTTCAAGAGTAACTCAGACCAAACACAAATTACAATCAATGTGAAAAAAACCCAGTTGAGGTTTATTGTCTGGTGCCAAAGCCTGGTCTCCGGCACAAAGCCCTTCCTTCCTCTCCATTCATCCTTCATGTGTGCAACCACAACTGGCATGTTTAATTTGATAAACCAATATGATTATCCTGCAAGATCAGCCACCAACAAGAGTATGACTAAAGTAAGAATCCACTGTTACTTTTGATCAGGACAGCACAAGCCAGAGTTCTTAAACTCAAATGAAAAAAACAGATGTCCTTTTGCAAGAACAAACTGTCAAGAAGAAATGCAGTCATTGAGAATAATCCAACAGTCAGAGAACAACTAGAAACTTTTATAATATTCTGTCCTCAAATCTCCATGGCAAACTGCTCACCTCTCCTTCGATGTCAACTTTTCGATCAGTTCCTGAAGGGGTGCAAGTTCCCTTTTTTCTATTAGATTAAACTCTTGGACAAAGAATATAAAATGCTTGAATGATGTATTCAGATGGGCCTCCTCTCCAAGTTGAACGACTTCGGGGAAGTGTGAATGATAGATGTGTGCATAGACTCGGAACAATCGCTTCAGAATCTGCTTGGCTTGTGTTAGGAAATTTCTTGGAAATGGTACACCTGTAAGAAATAAAAGAAATTTACATTAAAGTTTTAAATTTATGTTACAAACTGTTCTCTTTTCTCACCAATCTTTCAATGTTAATTCATTGGGAATCAAGGTTGAAACATTTTCATAGCCATTTCAACATCCATGAGGCATGCTTTTAAAACAAACTTCAGGATCAGATCTCTTAAAAGATAAACAAAGACTGGGTCTCTCACCTATTTTCGATGGGAATAATGTTTCATCATCCAACTGATCCTGCACCCAGGTCATCAAATAATCAATATAAATTGGCGCTGAACATTTAATCGGTTTCTTGATTGTTGTACCATCTGCCCAATGGTATTCGTATTTTGGTCCAGCTGACATGACTTGACATTTTTCTGATGTACAAAATTCGGTAATTGTCCCATAAAGCATGTTGATTTGATTGAAGAAGTCGACAGCTGAAAAGACAACGTGAACACACAATGAGCAAGTATGTTTTAGCAGAGAAGTTGGGCAGGAACTTTCATTTTTCCGAACCAGGAGCTGGATCAGTGATATACTGATAGTACGGATTTTTCACATCTGAAATGCTACACAGAGTAATATTTTTATCGCAGAATTTTCATTTCCAGGACACTTCTTCAAAGTAGATACGTGTGATCATCTCACAGTCCTCGAAGGAGCATTCGGGGTACTGCTATTTTGTGACATCAGAAGAAACATTATTTACAGGCGAAAAGTAACCTGTGGTCATAACTTAGGCCACCGGTGCACTTGTACTGCACAGTCTCTTTACAGCAATGACATCATCCTCTATCAATTTCCATCAGAGAAGCCCCAGAGGCTGGCGTGTGGCAGCGAATACCAATATCAAAATATTGATTATTGTACTACAGTGTTATAATGCACCCGATACATAAACCAGGCTCGGAATTGAGCATGTGGGAGTACACCACAGATTTAATGGCACACAATCTCAATCACAGGGACAGTTTAAGTGCCCTTGATAAATAACAGAAGTTGACAAGCAAAGTTACTTTAATCGTCAGGATGCAACTGGATACATGTACAAATCTGGACATTTTGTTTAAACTTCAGCTGTTGACTACGTTATAAATGCTCATCATGGTACCGGTACATTCGATTTAGTCATTGCGGAAGTTTTCAACCAAGCTCAGATTCCAGAAAACCATGTAAGGTTTATGGTAATGGTACAAATGCATGTATTCGTATACCAGACTTAAACCGGTAGTATAATTTATGAATATTGATTGCACGCTGGTTTGAATATTTTATAAAAACCCACCACTTACTCAACTGGCTCCAGGTTTAGGAGTGGGAATATCAATTCATTGCTTGGCAACTTTCCCAGACAGATTTTATCTGTGGGTGTCAAATGAATAACAGTGCTAATATTACCGGTTACAGTCGGCCAAGAACTCAAGAACTGCAAATAAAATACCGAAAGCTCATATACATCCAGTGTGCTGAGCAGAAACACGACAAAATGTCAATAGTTTAATCAATAGTCAAGATCACATGCACCATGAAGTTTATCTAACATGTGCACTGTATTAAAACTACTAAAAGTGATGATATCACTATCAGCAGCAAGTGCATTTTAGACCAATATTGCATGGTGTTGCTGTTAGTTTATGATGTGGATTCATATTTTGCCATCTATGCCAGTTCATGTAGGTACCCATTTACTCTTCAGATGAGTGATGAGAAGCAAATCAGGTCACGTGATTTGCTCAAGGACACACAGATTTACAGTGGTGTGGTGACCCCAGGCCTTCACATTTGAATAGCCCGAGAGTTGTATTAATTCACTCCCATGAGCTCGACTTGGGAGAACTAAACCACTCTCTTTACCACAATGAACTGTACAACCTGAAGAATACTCCTGTGGGGAGTTATGAACCAGGCGGTTTTAACCACTATCATAGTTGCTGCAGTCTTCACACTACAAGGCTTCCGTCTTCAGATCTCCCTGCTTCCTTACCTTTGGCTCTCAGGCGACTCAACTACCTGAAACTCTCCTCTGGATGGACAGAAGTTTAGGGTTTGGTGACAGCCCTCCATCACCCCATGCTGAGAACATAACATTGGAGCAAAAATAGCACTTACTGTTGACTGCAACCCATTCATTTAGATCTTCCCCTTCTGGCAACAGGACTGCCAGCCGCAAATTGCCACTGCCTAAAGTGGCAGCGGCATGCTTCATCAAGTCATACTGGTGAGTACCCTCAGGAATGTTCTTCTTTGGCTTGAATGTCTTGTTATTTCGACTTCCACTGAAAAAGAAGACAATATTTCCATAAATGTATCCCTGTTTACTAGTTTAACACCTCTGCTACAAGATCTAGTGTAATTGGCCCAAATAACCTTACTCATCTAATTATGCCTTTGCCAAACAACTGGACTTTAAGAGGTCAAAGGGACATAGGTTTCACCCTGGCCAATAATGCCTACAGTCATCGCTTTGACCTTTGTCTTCTTCAAGACCGAGTTCAAATGTGTTGGCAAGAAAAACTCCCTTGTATCAATCAACCTTTTCAAAGAAGTTTGTTTGGGTGCTGACCAGCTGTGCCTTTCACCTAAAACAAAGGGTTACAGTGGCTTTGGAATTGTCCAAAGTCAGCTTAGGCCTTTTAACGTGTCCCGAGTGTGCGCATTTGATTTGTTTTGGCCCTGATTCATCTTTATCGAAAAGGCCTATTGGCTATTGTTTGTAAAAAAAGATGATCCAATCGCCATACCCATGTCGTGAGAAGAGTCTGCGTTGTATCGCCACTTTGTAATTGGAATAACGTCACGACGTAAATGGCGATACAACACAGAAGTGGTGATACAATATCGCGCAACATTAGACATTAGTATAAAGTTATACATGATCATGACATGAACGATGATGACATGGATGGCTAAACTTTAGAATCCCCGATCGGAAATGACGTAGTTTGATCGCATTCAACTATAAAACCATTGAACAGTGGTGCTGGGTTAGTCAACCGATGACCTTTTTTTGGGGTGTGATCGGGGATTGTAAACTCGTTCCGACATGGATGGATGACAAGAAAGAAACTGTTGTGATGGGATGATCAATCAATCATCATCATCATCATCATCATGGAAGCATCATCATCATTGCATAATAATAAAAGGTGATGCAGTAAATTCTGGATTCCTCATCATATTTGCCACAGACAGTCAGTCAGACAGAGACTGAGCAGACAAACATGACTTGTGAGTCACCTTTTTCCTGTGCCAGACAAGGAATTATTTCAGTACTTCAGAAAATGACAACTTACAAAAGAAAGCTCATCTTAGATGATGTATCCCGGTTTACTAAGAAATAACAGGATTATTGGGTAATGTGAATTGTTGTATTATCCTACAACATAAATGGATAGATAGAAATACAGGATGGCAGAGTAATCAGAGGATAAATGTATTGTAAATAACAAACAGCAGACTAAGATGGCTGTGTTGTTTTTACTTCCATAAACCCGGAAATGTTTACTTCGACCATTCGATATTTTCCGTTTCGATTCCGATCGTTCACGAAGGTGAGAAATGTTGGTTTACAAAACCAATATTAATTGTGAAAATAATACAAACCATGTCTTTCTTTTAAAGATCGTTTGGTTTTTTTAGTTCACAGCTCTCAATATTCTTGTTTTTTTCTTTTACTGCATTCCGGAAAAAGCCGATCAATGCCGAATCCTTTGTGCACGAGACGCCATTTCTCATAATTTTCGACGTACTGTACGAATAAAAGCATTTTTTGTGGCAAATCCACCAACCTAGTGAGTACTTTATTGCATTTTCTACATCAAACAAACCCTAAAGACATTGCATATTGTGTACATCTCATGGAATAAATAATAATAAAGTGTAAAATCCTGTATTATTGTCTTGTGTTTTTTGTGATTTTCACCCGTGGCTAACTTTTCCGGTTCTGCGCATGTGCAGTACTTACCATAACCTTTTTGCAGATAATAGGCATCTATGTAGACCCTTTGGAGTGAGGGACTGTTCAAGCAATAGGAACGAGTTTAGAATCCCCGATCACACCCCAAAAAAAGGTCATCGGTTGACTAACCAAGCACCACTGTACTGTTCAATGGATTTATAGTTGAATGCGATCAAACTACGTCATTTCTGATCGGGGATTCTAAAGTTTAGCCCAAGCAATAATTTGATGAACATTTGAATGAAGAGAGTGTGTATGAAGTAAGGGTTTTCCGAGCCTGTTGATTTGGGTCTTGGTCGGCCACAGAGTTTTTGCCTGTGGAGCTCCGCTTCGGCTTCGCCGTGTGGGTTCTCGTACTGCAGCCAGTCTGCAGTAGGCAGGGTAGTGATACTGTTATGTTGTAGGGCTGGAGGGAGTGAAAACTTAAATCGAAGGAGTTTTGAGACGAGAGAAGATGCGGAAAACTGTCCATGACTGACTGTGATGAGTTAATCAGTCCGTTACCTTCCCTCAATGGAGTCCGGGTCGGCGGAGTGGATCCAAGGCTTGAGGGTCAAGATAGTCTGAAAGATGCCGTAGGCCTAGTTTTGATCAATATGAAATGCAAGTTGGTATTGTTAGATAGAAGGAACTATGCCCTTCCCCTAGGCATACATGTATACGAAGTGGATGAGTGCCTCCTCCTGGCTTGACAAATTAAAAATTTGCTTATTTGGTTTTCTAGGCTAGTCTTCTAAACAAACATCTATGGTTGTTGCTGCTCTGCTGCGGCTGTCCTTGAGGAACATCTGGAAATCGCCAGTTCAGCTTGCTTCTAGTAGATTCTTCTTCTCTTGCCAGCAGAAATTGCTGTTGCCAGCTCTTTTTACGAGGTAACTGTGAGCAAATTTGGAAGTTTTGTTTTCTCCCTCCCCCTAAAAATAAATCCAGGTTGAAACCTTTGGAAGAATTTCAATGGCTGTTGTAAGCGGTTTTGTAATGGTATTGATAAATGTCTTTTTTGCAATCGGGTGTTAAGAAATCACATTAAAACAATGGTTGAAATTAGTTGACAAGTCACTGGAGGTAATTTAATAGTTTTTTGACTGACAGTCAGTTGTATATACCTTTTCTTTGTGGGTGCTGTTGTATCCATTGTAATCATGATATTTTCTCTTACAGGTTTTTGCAGCACCAATAACGAGATGTCTGACATGAAAGAAGAAGGAATGGACTCTGATAGCCCAACCATCGTCAGGCTCAGAGGGTTACCGTGGAACGCTTCAAAAGCTGACATCATTGAATTTTTCCCAGGTAGGAATAGGATATTGCATGAAGTCTTTGGCATGAGGTGAAAGTGAATGACAAACAAATTAATGAGTTTGTTTCTGTGAACAAAATCTTGATGAAAATGCCCAAATTTTCCATGTTATAACGTGAAAACTTGGTTCTCAATCCTTGAATAAATACAATGAAGAATGCATTGTTCTCGTAGTTTGTACTGACTTGGTGTAAGCATAATCATTTATCCTTTCAGACTGTGAGATTGAGGGAGGTGAAGACGGTATCCATTTGATGACTAATCGTGAGGGTCGACCTAGTGGTGAGGCTTACGTTAACATGTCATCACCTGATGATTTGACGAAGGCCAAAGAAAAACACAACAAACACATGGGAAAAAGATATATTGAAGGTACGATATATGCAAGACTTTCAACAAGTTTGCTTTGGCCCCTGACAAAGATTAGCAGTTTGGCTGAACACAGTGTCTAGCCATTTTGTAGAAAGAAATGGTCTGAAGTGCAAAGGAGACCTAAAAAGATGTCGCATTTAAAATAACACTCATGATAACCAAAAAAAAGTTTCTACCCGAATAGATCTAATCAGTTGTATTTGATTCAGTTGAAAATCCGAATGATCTTTCTATCAATATAAGCTTTATTGTTCCCTTTCAGTATTCCCCGCCACTACACATGAGATGGATTGGGTAATGAAGCGCTCTGGTGCTCCTGCCTGTAACGATGGCGATGCTGTTGTCAGGTTACGAGGGTTGCCATTTGAAGCCACCAAGGAGGAAGTTGCTCACTTCTTCTCGGGTAACTGTCATTAAAGAATTCTGGTGGATAATTTTTCAAACACAATCGAATATTGAGATCTCAAGGACTTTGTGCGCATTTGTAAAGATAGATTGTCAGTTTTACAATGAGCAAATCTGCAACACTTATCTACTTCCTTTTCATGTCTATACTAGGAATCGTCCATTTTCCATGAAGTTGAACCTTTGTGGTCACTTGTATACAAATACAACGAGATATCTATTTTCCGTATGATCTATATTTTTTCAAAATTAGGTATGTAACATGATGATGATGAATGTTTTCATTTTCAGAAATTGTTCATTGATGACTTGTATTGATGTTTTTTCTTATTGGCTTGGGTTTATAGGGTTGGAGATCAAACCTAAAGGGATAACTTTCGTAAAAAAGTTAGATGATCGGCGGGACGGAGGGAAGTTTGACCAAAAGGGGCGTCACAGTGGGTCGGCCTTTGTACAGTTTAAATCACCTGAAATCGCAGAACAGGCATTGAAGAAGGACAGGGCTTATATGGGGCCAAGGTGGGACTGAGGACTGGGCCAGCGGGACTGGTTTGCTGCATTTCTCCTTTACATTATGATACTTTGCTCTTCAGTAACTTTTTGTGCTGCTCCTTTGCATATTGTATCGTATTGTCAGCTGGTTACAGAAAAGGTCAAATTGGGACCAGTATCACGCATTTGTCTGTTATATTTTGACTGATCAGATGCCTTCTCAATAAACAGTGCTGTTTATTTTCCATCTCGGAAGGGTGTCTAGACCAGCTTGTAGCACAAAAAGTTAGCGCTAGGTGGGAATGTTCCCAGAGATGTTTCAGTTCCATTGATAACTTGATGTGGTTCTGTTCTTGTAATAATGCCAAGGGTGGGAGGTTTTATCCTAAGAAATTCCTCGCTATCATTCATAGACCTAGATCCAGGCTCCATGGTTCAGGATGCATGCTTTTTCAATTGGGACCCTTTTCAATAAAACCTGTCTGGCCAGAGCTCACCCACGTTACATACAGGACAGTTGCAAATCCCATTAATTGAGGGCATGGGGGTTATTTTTATTCCAGATAAAGAGTTCAAGATCATTTACAACATTAATTTACAAAAATTCAGCTCTGGTCCTAGATTTCTCCTTTTTCTATCCTATCTGTTTTCTTATTCGGCCAGGTGTGGATAAATCGGCTTCTAAATTCCTGGAAACAACACAACCAAAAGGAATAAATTTGTGGTTTACCAATCATGTTAAATCGATTGTGAAATGCAGTTATCGGCCACCTGGGGGTTTATTCCGAGAACAGCTTGCCATGTCACCATTTGTTACTTGTATTTCATCAGTTTTAGTTACCTGGGAATCTTTACGAGAGACTTACATTTTTTATAATTGTTCAATTTTTGGATAAAATGCATTGCCCTGCAGTTCAAAAATGTTCTTCGAATAATGTCTAGCTGGTTACAAATTCAATACATCTCCCCTCAGATAAAAGAAGTGCCTGTGTATGTTCTGTGCAGAACGTAGTTAACAAATACTATAACAGCAGTTGCAGGTACACAAAATGTATTTTTGTGACTGTGGGTGATATGATCAGCACCAGTGAATTTTGTGCATTGTCCAGCTGTTAAATATGTTTGAAATATGTGTCCAACTCTTCTCATGGTTTACAACGTGCATGATTGAATCCATCATGAATGAAGGGTCATCCATGTATGGATTACTTCTTGTTGTATACTCCTTGAAAAGTTGCCACATATTTCAGATGGAAGATACCTCGTATGACCTGCTGATGTTTGTTTTAGGTACGTTGAGGTATTCAAGAGCTCTGAGGAAGAGTTGGCACAGGTGACTCAGCAGCAGAGAATGCAGGGCATGAGACCTTTCCCTAATCGACCTGGTCCTTATGATCGTATGGATATGAGAATGGGCGGTGGCATGATGGGGAGACCTGGAAGAGGAGGGCGAATGGGAATGAAGCCCTATAGAGACTTCTCTGACAATGGTAAATTTTAAGAACTGTAGTTTTATGCTTTCCCCTGGTTGATCTCCATAGCCTGAGTGGAAATATCATGTTTATCCAAGTTCTGTATCATAGTGCGGAACCTTGGTGTCATGCCCTTCAGCCATATGTTGAGCAATGAAAAATAAAAGGTACAGGTATCGTGATGTCCATTTTGCTTTCGAAACTGCACATTAGGTTAAGTGCCGTCTGATTGCTTGCAATAATATTTTAAGAATGTGGACCTTTCACTTACAGCTCTACAGCTATTTTAAAGTTCAAGCATCTCCAACCTGAAGTAGCCTCCCAATTCTTGCATTTCAAATGTTTCAGGTTACTATGACGACGAATATGACTATGATGGGTATGGAATGGGCGATGGCAGCTATGGTATGGGATCCCGCCGTGGTGGTGGCGGAGGCGGTGGATACAGTGGTGGCATGATGAACCGTAGTAGTGGATATGGTAACCAAAGTCGTATGGGAATGGGAATGGGTATGGGCCGTTCAGGCAGTGGAAGTGGTGGTGGTGGATCAGTCAACCGTGGTTCACCAGGATGGCAGTACCAGAGCTGTACAGGTCACCATGTACACATGAGAGGTCTACCATACACAGCAACTGAAAAGGATATTCATGATGTAAGTGGAAGTGATGTGATGTCAGTATTGTGTTGCTTTGCACAAATGATCTGAAATAGACTATTGAAATTTGGCAGTGGCCTCATAGAGAGAAATATGTGTGCACATCTGTCGTGTGGATACTTAATCAACTTCATGCTGCATTGTCTGCCCAATAGGACTGAAATTGATATCTTGATTTGGTCTTCCATTGCAGTTTTTCAGCGGTGTTCAACCAGTGCATGTTGAGATTCACTTGAAGCCCAACCGACAAGCCACAGGAGAAGCTGATGTCGAGTTCAGTTGTCATGAAGATGCCAAGATGGCTTTCACACGAGACAGACAAATGATGAGTGAGTAGACAAGTGCACTCCAGTAACGTTGCCCCTGTTTAATACTGTTCCATGGTCTTAAACCGGCCTGGACATGGAGCTTACTGTAAAAAAGGCCACACTTCTTTCGTCATTGGCCTTTCTCGCGCTGAGAAGGCTGGTGCTCTTTGGTGAGAAAACCAACATGGACAGTGCAATTTCCATTCTAAAACGCCTCAAGCTTTATTTAAATGGGACATAATTTTCTTCTACAAAACAATGACACTATATTTTTCAGGTGATCGTTACATTGAGCTTTTCCTGCATTCACAACCGGGCTGCGACTTCAGTGGTGGTAACATGGACAGTGACATGATGGGCAGTGGAGGTGGCGGTGGATACGGCAACAACAGTATGGGAAGTGGTGGCAGTGGCAGTGGCTATGGAAACTCTGGTAGGTCATCATGACTCTTTTGTTTGCTGTGATGGGTGAACATATAATCTAATTTGGTCCTGTCTTGTGTTCTTATAATCAAAGACTTTCACTTTCACACATTGTCTTAAAATCCAGTTCGGCAGTGCCTACATATGTAGTTGACGACATCATTTTAAAGTCACCGATATTCATGTATGAATATGTGCCTAAATTTGTCTTTCCCTATAAGATTTCAGGAGTGGTTTGTTCCTTTGTCTATGACAGTCATTGCTGTGGTAATATTTACAGCTTTGTTTATATTTTCCTAACTTTCTTTTCAGGCAATTACTTCGGTAGTGGCATGTCAGGAGGCAGTGGTATGGGGGGCATGGGCAGTATGAGCAGCAGCAGATTGGGATTTGGAAGTGGAGGTAGCAGCATGAACATGGGAGGAAACAACTATACGCCGTTCTCGTAGGAAAACACCTATCGGCTTTAATAATTGATGTACAAGGTTGTGTTTGGTTGTAACTGTTTATGGACTATCTCGTTGGTCTCTCAATTGCCTTCGCTAGTGCATTTTTGGCATCTTACTCGTTGCCGATGTGTACAGTATTTCAGAAACTGTAAATCTGCCATATCATATAAATCCATGATATCATTTTAATGAGATTGTTTGAGTTGATCAGCGATTTTCCCTTCACATTATATCTGGATGTCAAGTAGTTACAAAGAAACACACCTTCAGAGAAGGATTTGCGTGTCTCTCAGTTTTGACTGAAGGAATATCTCGCACATAGACTTTTCCCTTATGTATATAGCCCATGATTTCATTCAAACTTTTGTGACTTCTTATAGTTTTGTAATTTTGTGACAAAACTGTCACTGGAAATGATTTCAAATGCACCTATTGCATATTGTTTTGTGCTTATGTTGTCATCTTTGAAACAAATTAAGAAACTCATTTCCACTAGTTTATCCTTAGAAAATGTAGTTATGTTGTGAGCAACATTTGGTTTAATACTGTGGGAAATAGGTCAGATTTGTTACGTGTACATAGATTAAACTGACAAATTTTCTCATTTGTCAGCTCGAGTATTTGTTATGTACAGAAACTAAATGTACATGCGCTAAGCTGTCAGTGAACTTTTCATGAATTGATCTGGAAAATGTTCTTCACAAATGTTGTCATCTGTGCATTTATGTCCATTCCTTGTCGAATAACACTATAACTGTTCATTCGTGAAACCAGGTTTGAATCCAAGTGGATTCTAGAAAACCACTGAGTTAATAACCTCTGTTGAGTTGCTGCACATCAAGTCATTTGGTAGAATTTATCACTTCTTTAAAAGATGTCATTAAATTTTTTCATCCCATGTCATTCAATGCGTTGTAAGGCGTTGTCATCAAATAAAGTCATTTTTATGTGAAATTCGTTTATTTCTTAAGTCTTTTGTCGAGCCAACTTATCGGCAGTGAATATCGGTCCTAAAGTCTCCTCTTTTCACCGCCGATGCAAAGGGCCAGGAAATCTGTTTGACGCACCATCATAAACGGGTGGCCAATCAAATTGCTCGGCACAAAGTAATTGAATGACAGGCCAACCTCAGGATCAGGTTACCCTTCTTGTATACAACATGCACTGTGCTTTTGGGTCAGGTCAGCATCCCTGGAACCGTAACTCATTGAACACCTGGTCTTCAATATGATGGCTTTCGGTCCGTGTCTCGTGCGACAACCACGAGTGTAATGTTAGTGGGAAAGGAAGGGATTGCAGGGAGACTACCGATAAAGTAACAGCTCTTCTGACAGCGGATCATCGTCGGTGATGGATGTTTATATGAACAATGACGGTGGATCGGCATGTACACCTTCGGGACGTGCAAGTGTTTTTTGCCTGAAGAATGCAGAGTGCCTATCACCTCTCCAGATGTAAAGATGGTTCTATAAAGCCTGTAATCCAGTCTGTAACTGATACACAAAATCAGTTGTTCCAATATGACAACACTGTGCATACCAGGACTTGTTGTCCTTGATGTTGAGACTGAGCAGTGACATAGTGCGCAGTCGATGGACCCATGTGGACTCTTTCGCGATCTTATGTTCTTTGAGTTATCTGCATCTAGGGCGGAATGGATGAATTCAAGGACGAAGATGAGTACATCCTGTAGTCCATTGTGATCTGGTAGGTCCCAAAGTGATGACCAATGATCTCAGCTTGATTGCCCTTGGTGATGTTGTAGACAAATTTTGTTTTTTTCACATACTGTCTGTTACATTTTTTTACATTGGATGCAATAAATGACATTGTTACTTTGACAACAGATGTTGTATGACCTTCCTGTGTTAGGCTGGTGATCCTTCCTGAGACGTCCAGACGTGGGTAATAGCGACACGTATTTGGAGAGATGATGTAATGAGTTTGTCTCCCAATTTGTGATGGTCCTGGTGCCAGGGTTCAGTTTGGCTATGACCAGCAAATCTTTCTGGTTCGGGGTATGTCTATAGCCTTGAGTAATGGGGGATTCGGCCAAATGGAGGGTTGTTCGCCGTTACAAAGGTGACATCACTGTTTTAGAACGCTCAGCATTGTTCACCATTTAGGCCATTTGAAGAGAAATGCTGTCCACTTTATAGACATCTGCCAAATTATTTTCACCTTGTGCATGTAGACACTTGACGGCTTGAGTGAATACCATGGAAGAACTCTATGCCATACTCGGTCACGAGGGGGGACTGTATACACAAGTACACTGTCAACAATCAAACCAAAGCAAAAAAGTGTAGATTCTGTATAAGGTGTGGGGCAGCACAATTTCACCACAATTCCACCACACCAGCCGAGTAAACCACGCACCTCACTGCAAGATCTCGTGATATTCAAGTGGTTGATCACTCCGTTCAATGCCGAGAAGAATTTGCAAGAAAACTAAAGAAACAAATCAGGAAACACTCAAATTCAATAATAAATTACTTTTATTTAACTATTTAAGTACATTGCTCATGAAGAAGACTATCAAAAATCCTAGAAGCCTTGATATTGTCGATTTACTCTTATAAATAACAAGCAAAATAAGAGATTTTCCATGAAAATGTTACTTTTTTAATACAGTGCTCTTACAACATCTCACCTCATTTTGTACTGTTTTCATGTGAGCATGACCTTCCCACCTACCACAAATTATCTTGGCAAATACACGTGAAAATCTGAAGTATAACAACACTTCATATCGAAAAACGTGCACTGCATCTCATATTCGAAAATCAGGGAGTAATGTAGTAGGTTCTTATACATTTTTGCTGAAATTGTTATGTAAGTGCAACGAAAGGATTATTACAGGTCATTTGCTAACCCACAAAGTTATATACTTCGCAGTTTGCAAATGGAGATTATTGCAGTAGGTATAGAGGACATATCGAAATTATAAGAGAAAAAGAAGCCTACTCTACTCTACTTAACAATTGAGAGATTTTTTATGCACTTCCATGGGACATAAACTATATCATCTCTCGAAGCAACAAATCATATATATTGGGATAGATATAAAAATGTGGCACTGGCTCATCCAGTTACTACTTCATAATTTGACCAAGGGGAACAATATTAACAACAGACAAAATAGACTTAACTCATAGAAAAGATAATAAGCTATACATAGGCCTATTTACAGCAATCCTTACAACTATGTGATACTCCACAGTTTTCTCAACACATCTTAACATACAAGGTCAAGTGATGCATGCAATCATGCAAAATTGAACATTGCTTCAGCTCTGGTTCACCATTCACCCAGGTCATGACACAAGTAAACTGCCTGAAACGTGTTATACTAATATACTGAATGTTATACAAAAGAATTTTACCACCTACCAGTACATGTTACATTTTTCAAAGCGAAAGTCTTACTCTTAGAAATATGATAACCTAAACATTCTCTCAATATCACAACACCGAAATTGGGAAAATTTTAACTGAAGCTTATGGAATTTTTATCAATTTGTTAACACCTTCACAACCTTTTCGCTACCCTCACTACTGTACTGTACATACTGTACACAACAACACACTTTATCTCAAAAGTGTAAAGCATAGGACATATTTGTCAGCTATACAAGTATTTACAATGATCAGCATTAGTATCACTATATCCAAATCAACTTCAAATTCCTCAGCTGATCTGCATTTTCATCACCCAACTTACAATAAATTATATGACTGACATCATACAAAAAATAGATATAAATCGAGAGAACAGAATCGAGGAGAAAATCAAAACTCACTGGACCATCAGATAAGTAGGGAACAAGACCATGGCAAAGCATCTTATGGACTCACTACCCTAGAGTTTGACTGCCTTCAATCCAAACAATTGTAGGAGGAGTATCAGAACCCCCACACCTGAAATAAGGTAATTATGCTTCGCATCTTCCTCAAGCAAGTACTAGTCTAAAGTAGCTTAAAGCATGATTGTGATCACAGTCATAATATCTATACATAATAGTGTACATTTCTACTCATATCACAAAAGGAAGGTTTTACATAATGATTCGACCTACCATAATTTCATCTGAAGCGAGTATGAAAGAGTCGAACTTATTTGCTAGTGTTTGGATCAGTTTTCATTTACTTCTTGTACTGGTAACATAATCATACACAGAAATAATTCAAGTCCGTTTATTAAATTTCTAAAGAAATTTCTAAATACCATAAGTATATTTTACCCACATTAGATTATTCTGTTAGATCATAGATTTTCTGTCTGACACCGATAGGCATTTTAAATTTTGATATGTTAAATGGTACTTACATGTATTGTAAGTCAATATGAGTGGTATGAAGTCAAAATAAGTCCCCTAATCCATCATTGTGTACCTGAATATAACACAGGTTCACTGTAAATTGGTTATTCAATAATAAAACCCCATGACCATTTTGATTTGCCTAGAACATATATAAACGGCACCAACCAAGAACTAGAAATGTCATAGTTTGAAAAGACACCTCGAGTATTCAGATACAGGCATTAGTTGAATGAAAATAGATTCCCCAAGCTGCTCAGATTCAATGCAACTTTTTAGTCTATGTACCTTTCTTAGGAATAATTTTAATCAAATTCATTATTGTGGAACATGTATTCACCATCCAATACCGTGCACTATATTAAATTTGATTTTCAGTTATGTTTTGTAACACTGCCAATGAGACTACGATTCCGAAAATGTTGGAGTCTGAGATTTTGCACACTTCCACATTGCACCGACAAGCTTCCACAAACCAGTGTCCTTTGGTTTCTCCAGGCCTCGCATCAATCTGTGCTTCATCACCGAAACAAACTCCTTGTTACTCAGCTCACCGTCCTCTGTAATGGTAAAGTGATTAGGGCATTTCAGACACTTTCAATTATCTCGTAATGCATTTGGCACGGGCAATTACTGGGATGTTAGAAGGCAGTGAAGCGGTTGATATTCTAATGATGAACCCAAATACGAAATTTGTGAAAATGAAACACTTGCAAAGCTTCGGATGACATTGCATCCCATTGGGGCCACATTTGGCATGTAATATATATGCAATATTTATATGATGTCGAATCAAATTACAAATGTATGACTTACCATTTTCATCAAAGAGAGTGAAGACAACATCAACAACATGGTCACTCAACGTGATGTGAGCCACGGTCTTCGCTACATGTTTTAGTGTGGCTGAAAAATAAGATTACAAAGGGTTTAATAAACTGCAGACTGCAATTGGTATCATACATTCATTTTTCAGACCATTTAAATGTACATTTGCATCCAATTTCATAGACAACTTTTCTGAGGGGTGAAGTTGGAATCACTGGATATTTACCCTGGTCGATAGAAGCTCCAGCCACGTGATAGAAAGTAAGGGCCGTGTCCACATCATTGATGTGCTTCAAGAAGCGGAAGAAGTTCAGATACTCCTCAAAGTCAAGTCCCTGAAAACACAATAATCATCATTTACTTAGGAAAGTTCCAAGAAACATACAAATGAAGTTATATATCCAAACGTATTGATGCATCATCTCCGCTGCTCTATGGTAGACCATGTCAATTTTAACCATAAACAACCATATCAAAACTCCGAGAATTTCACACAAAGAGATATCCTGGTTAACTGCAGGGCCATACCTGTAACCAAGTAGAAATTTTGATGAAAGGCAGTATAACCTTATGCAAATAACAAATAATATTTAGACCTGGAGGCAGTTACCTTTGGATCTTCCTTAAACTTTCTCTTGACTCTCTTCAACATCTTGGTCCTCTTGACATCAGTGAAACCAGAATACGTGATCAGTGCCTCGGCCAACTCAGTCTCTTTGATTTTGCCATCCTCAGGCTCGAAGCGATCAAACTGGAAAGAAATTTGAAGATCAGTTTTCAAATCAAGCAGCATGAATTGAAAGCCGACGGTATCAGATTGCACTTCCACACCTTTTCGCCAGACTTGGCTCCTTGGGGCTGAATAGATTTAGCGTTGACTCATAAGAACGTGAAATGGAGTTAATTCCTTGCAGCCAAGGGGCAGTCCGGTGCATTCACAACCCAGGAGAAGATAGTATGATCCAAGCCATTCAATGATGTTGCACTCAACTTACCTCTAACTTCAAGACATCCTTCTGCAGCTGTGCCTGAAACTCGAGGAACTTATCAATCGTCAGTTTTCCTGACGAATCAGTGCCAAAGAAGTAGGTGGTGAGAGCTGAGTTGAAACCTTTCACAACACTTCCTGTCGTAGAGTGGTCTCTGTGGCGTAGACCCACACTGGTCTGTGATCGAATTATCATTTGCACCTTCTCAAATTCCTCATGATCTACCTCGCCATCTCCGTTGAAGTCGAACATACGGAATGCAATCTGAAACTGCCGCTGTGGAGCTGAAACACGAATTGAGGAAATTTCACTCTATTTTGTCCCACAAAGGCAATCCAACCAAAAGTGCCACTGATTAATTATACCAGTGGCTATTCGGCCATTCAGATGCAGTAGTCAAAATTATATTGGTGACTCCAAACAAATTATGCTGCAGTACTTTAGGATGAAATGTGGCTATTGTGATAGCTTCAGATTTCTTTCATATGATCAGGAGGAAGCAGATTTTTACAAAATGATCTTGCCGGGAGATGCAATGAAACTGATCAAGGAACTTACTTGACAGGATCGTTAAGAGAAATATGTAATCAGAAAAGGAAATCAGTCCACTCTGTCCTAATTTGTTGAAGATGCTGTCTTCTGCAGCATTCTTACACCTCAGCTTCTCCTTCTGAAAGTACACAAAAAATAGAAGTGTTAGGAAATAATCCCCAAGGCCAAGATGGTAGTGGTTACTGGTTAAACGTGGATATTCGTTAGAATTACCTATCTATTTAGGGTTGTCTAACCAATAGGAACCTGAGAGCTTTACCAGGTGAAAATCAAAATAGAAAGCATGATAAAAGGACTCCAAGGCAGCTGAACAATATTCATACCCATCAAATATTGTGCTGGGTATTTGTACAATATAAATGAGTGCAGTTCCATGCCTCAAAGCTGAACACAAAATCTTTGAGAAGAGATGATACCACTGCTGTTCCTTTTTAGTTGGCAAGCAAAAATTGGTATTAGCTATTGGTTGAAATATATTTCTCAGCCAATTATTTTAAAATCATACATGTAATTGTTGGGGGAAGTGACATAAGATAAAATTATAAGATTGAAACCTATTCCGACATTAGTGAACTACATCAAATAGGTTGTGAGAAGCCAACACAGGTATTCAGTGCTGGAAATTTACTCCATGGACTCCCAGTCTACAAACAAACAATTCAAAGTTAAAAATGCCACCCCTTGAAAGAATCTTCTCAAACCAAGTAACATGCAAACTTTAAAGTTTCATGCACAAATTTCAGAAAGAAACCGCACATTGGTTTTGTCTGGATATGTCTTTACAGGTCGAATTGAAGAGATTTTGTACAAAGGCATCTGATAAAGGTATCATTACAAAATTCTGTGTCATGCTTTACACACTCAACCACTTGTCCCAGGGGAAATTTTTCTGGCAGAGGATAAATGGGTGGGAAGCCTCTTTTCAATGGTTGTGGAGAATGCTGGAATGTTAATGATTACATAAAGCACATTGGTTCAAACTTTAACAATTAGCAGGAGTTTGGGTGATTCCTACCAAAGTCTTACTTTTCTATCTAAATTGCAAAGTGTAAGATAACCTACCCAATCATCAAGTTCATCCTTGGACAACGAAAATAAATAACATAAAATTAACTGTCATAAAATAAAATTTACATCACAAAACTGGTAATGAATTAAAAGTTCACAATGCAAAATGTCTTGGACGATGGTCAATGGCGCATGACATCATGAAATCATTGCATCAAGATGCAGGAAACAATCAACATTTCTTCGTTTTACGTCAGACGTCATGACTGAGTTTGTGTGATGTCATATTCGTGATGTTGCTCAACTCTGTCAAGTGCTGAACTCTTACGAGGGAGAACCGACTATTTTCCCATAACTGATCCATCCCTACTGACATAGTTATTCAGTAAATTAGCAGCCTTTGGCAGTGACTCCAGAGTCCTTCTCCATATTTCCTTACATTCAACACACAAGTTTTTCTTACAAGAACTATTACATGTAATTTCAATATAGACAAATGAGCAACCAAATGTACATCATTAGTTTTTTTAACCGAGTGAGGTAGACAGCAATTAAGTGAGCAATGAGACAGGATTAGGTGAGACCTAGATAGCGAGTTAACATCAGCGATTTAATAAAACTAAGATAAATTGTAAAACCGGAAATATTTTTAACTTTTGCACATCTTTTGGTACATGTTTTGACAATCATGTAATAGTAACTTAAATTACATGTAGAATTAGCTTTTCATGGCCATATATGTTAACGGGTAACTGTAAACGCAACAAATACAGCTACAAACATTTCCGGCTTTAAACTACATTCACCAAACCCAGTAGATAAGAGTGAACATCAGTGAGATAGTTGCAAGAAAACATCTTTATCAGAATGTGAGAATACTTCTTGGAGAAACCCAAAAAAGTTTCAGGTACGTAGGCAAGCATTAGCAAATAATATACGTTCTGGCTGAGGCATAATCCCAGACTGAGGTAGATTCCAGACATACATGTACAGTGTACATCAAGCAGTGGACATTAAATGGACATCCGCAGCCCACAGAATGGATGTCTGGCAAAATTGACTGTGCATGCTTGTAATATCGTTACCCTGCCACAGACAGTCCAGTCCATCACAAAAAAGAAGTTACCAGTGGGTCTCCTTTTAAAAGAACAGATGGG
Source organism: Lineus longissimus (assembly GCF_910592395.1). Taxonomy (NCBI): domain Eukaryota; kingdom Metazoa; phylum Nemertea; class Pilidiophora; order Heteronemertea; family Lineidae; genus Lineus; species Lineus longissimus. Next base: position 19,700,188 of record NC_088308.1, on the reverse strand, counting down.
TATAAATCGACCAACCAGAATGCCCAAATGAACACACTTGAGGCTATTTCGACATGCACCACTATGTACATTATGAACATAACAAGCAGCGCAAGCCTTCATGCGTCAGCCAGGCATCAAGACCACCAAGCTAACTTGCTAGGCCTAGATGCTCATCAAACAAGTAATTTTCTGAGAGCAGAATGAACTACAGTCCTAATTCTACTACAGCAGTGTACAGGGTGTAAAAAATACCTGTCAACTTTTATCTTAGATGATGGACTCCCAGAAGGCTTGTTAGCAAAGTTTGTAAATATTGGGTTTACAAAGCACTTGTATTTTTTTGCACCCTGTATAAAGTGAATAAGTTGCACACCAAAAAGAGAAAAGAGCCAAAAAGTAGGTACCTGAAGGTACTTTCTAGAATACAACAGCGAGTATTAAATTGTCACATTTAAAAAAACTTACACCAATTGAATTCAAAACAACCTAAAATGTCTGTTAAGACTAAGAGCATTTGAATCTTTTAAAACTGTTAGGAAAATTATATTCTAAAACCAAAAGCAAACATTGTAAGTTGGGTTAGTACTTGTGAACTAGTTCTTACCTGCGTCATGATATCCTAAACACAGGGATAGAGTTGACAGAATGAACCATTTACCAGATAGATATCAGCAGATGGGGATTTATTTATAATAGGGCAATCAAAAGACTCTCTTGCCAACTAGTCACACTGGTTGTGGTAGTTAGCTGGCTCAAGCTCTGAACTCAAATTGTGTGATTTTTAGGTATATGTCGTGTATTACACAGGGAAAGAACAGACATTAGGGCGTGATGGCCTGAATTGTAAAAACGCAGCATATGTCATGCAAAGAGGATAAGAACCTGCACTACATACTCAATTCTTTTTCCCATAGTGCCACTCCAGATGAATGGTGAGAATAAATATCCAGGTTTGAAATCATAGATTTGTAAAGACTTGCGCTGACAAGTGCAGCTTTTGGGGGGAAGAGTTTCAAGACGCAGAAAAATAGATGATGCCAGCATACATGACCAATGGCATACCGGAGGATGTTAATTGCGATATCATGATCACATTCATGCTTCAGCTAAATTTCCAAATAAAATCAAAATAGCCAGCCAGGCACACTCATATCTATTGCAAACTTAAGACATCTATCCATGCTGTGAGACGGAGCGTATTATTTTTCACTTCTATGGCTACCCTTTACATTCAGCAAAATTGCTTTCAACAAATGTGAAAATGTTTTTTCTCACTAACTTCTGAAACGTTCGAATGAAGGCAGACTAACCTTTGGGTCAAACTTCTTGAATTGATCGAGACCAAGACCTAAAATTGGTGAGAGAAAAGAAACATTCTCAATTTGAATCAAAAGGTTTTTAAACATAATTATAAGAATGTAACGTCATCTGGACTGATTAGAAAATGTAAAAGCTGTCCTGAAAAAATACAGGGTTGCTGTACCATTTGATTTCTGTCTAGAAGAAACACATGTCGAGGACTATTTAACAAAGTTATAAAACGTACCTTCAGGTTGTTTCAAACTGGGAGTGATTGAACGTACAAAATCTTCAGGTGTCATGAACACCTCCCACTCTCCTCCAATCTTGGTTTGGAGTGTAGCAAAATACCGGAATATTTTGTCAGGGGTTGAGTAAGATCTGATGCGGTTTTCGTATTCAATAATCTGGAAGGAAAAATACATTTTAAAAACCTTGCACCCTGTGAACACAGCGAGGTCAATATATTAAGTACAGACGTTTCTTTGGGGTGAATTATACTTTCTCCAAGATTAAACAAGTCCTTTTAAGAGTTCTTTTTATAAAGGGATGGGTAATTGAAAATCACTATTACCCGTCTGTCTCTGAATCCAGGGCGTTTCCGCTTCTTTTTCTTTTCTTCCTCAGCTCCAGTTCCTTCCTCACTTTCCACGGCCTCAGGAGGAGTTGCTGCATCAACTTTACTGATTTTGGGTTCCAGTTTTTTCCCCAGCCACTGTGGGCTGCAAAACATAATCAATAAATTCACGGACATGAGTTAACACAAGGGGAGAACATAGACACACATTCCAAAACATGAGCAAATTCCAATAGACTCCAGATTGCTATAACGTTTTTTATTACAGTGTTATCTCTAAAGATCAAGCCAGATTTGCCTCACGCAAAAGACTAATGAAAGGTTTCATGGTGTAGTACGATAAAATCCTACACACAGTGAAGTTAATATTTTTGTGGAGATAACAAATTAGGAAAAATACATACATGTTGGTGAGATAGGTTATAACAAGCCCACCACTTAGAAAACATAAATAATAAATCGCATTCCTTGAAGCTGGTCTTGTTCGATGACCAAATCCTGCATAACGATTTCTCCACCTTCTTTGCTGTTTATCTATGACCTCTTTATTGACGTAAAGCTGTGTCCCAGAGATCTGCAACAATGGCCGCATCACTGATGGCTGGCCAGTACGAAGACTCATAACTCTCAGTGGGCCTGATGGAGGGACTTTATTTATCAGACCCCGGATGGCAGCTCGCACTAAAGCCATTGTCAGACTGAAATTAAGACAAGAGTGTAAAAAGTAAGGTATACACATAACACTGTAAATGTCCAATTGGATGATACAGCTTGAATTGAAGTGATTAGATGGGATGATGTCCAGTCTTCAAACAGTCAATGCAGATTTTTGACTTTACGGTCGGTATTCTTGAACTCTAGGCTTCTTTCTTACTCAATCTTAGATGATGTCACTAATGATACAAGATCAATGACAGTGTTTTGATTTACAATCATCAATGACACTGACAGACTGAGCAGGCTGCATTGTTCCCCCTCCCAGGCCCTCATATTTCAATTTGGAATAAGGCCATGTGCTGCAGAAGTGCTGTTCTAGTTGTGTAACGTTGCACGATATTGTATCGGTAGCCGTGAGACGATTGTGCGTTCGTAAATTCCGATAAATGCCAACGGCGATATCATATAAAACTGAAGTGGCGGTACAATAATTGTGCAACGTTGTCATTAGGCACTGACTGTCTGTTTACTGGAAGATGGTCTGTCTTGTGACATTGTGTAGGCCTATGCCATGGCTATGCATCTACATGTATATTGTATGTGCACTGACTCTAATCTATCTCATCATGATCTAGTAGTGTAGTGTCGAAGTGTGTAGTTACTACATCATCAGGACTGCAGACAGCCCATCCATCACAAAATCAATCGCCCCAAAATAAGAATTCAGGGTAAGGAATAGTAAAAAGGAAGAAATAGAAAGGTGGTTCAGTACTTGAATATCACTCTGACAGCGACAAAACGCTGTCTCCGTACACAACGACAGTGGAATAAAGGGGTTTTATGAGACTAAATTTGTTGGAACTCTCAACTTTGTGGAGTCACGGAAATCTCCGAACTTTCCCGACGTGCTAATTGAACATCTTGACATTAGAGGCGCTGATTTCGCTCGTTTTTAATTTAGGGACCGGGGCGAGTTTGGCTAATTGGCAAAACTGGCGCTATTGCGACTCAATTGGCGGGAAAGCAGCTGACAACAGCAGAAAATTACGAGTGCCGATTTCTCTTGTTTATCTATCATCATCCTCCTTCACGAACCCGATATATTCATCCGAATTAATCAGTCAGATTCTGTGATAAATATTCTTTGTCTGTGTTTATTGATTTCTCGCTGACATTCACCTGCAAACATGTTTGAGGCAAAATTAGAGAATGGAAGTATGTGGAGGAAAATTGTTGAGGCAGTCAACAAAGACATTATAGAAAATGCCATATTTGACTGTAGTTCCAATGGAATCAAACTCCAGGGTATGGATAGTTCGCATATCTGCTTAGTGCACCTTGAACTCCACAAAGAGGGTTTTGCAGACAACAGCTACAGATGTGATAGAAATATTGCCCTCGGCGTAAAAGTTGAGAAGTAAGTTTTCGTTGCCCGGCAGGCCTTGCTTGGTGGGGGTAGTGGGTGATTCGTCCTGTAATATCATGTTCTTATGTAGCCTATTTAAATTTGATTCGCACGATTACCTGATCCCATCGGCCATACAACATCTGGTCTGGACCGTTTCGACGACGAACCAGAGCGCTAACAAACAAAATGCGCAGTGTCGGATTGTCATATGCCTGGTGGTCGAAACTCATTTCTCGTTAGAAGGCCGAAACCAACGAATAGTGCCTGAACGGCAGAAGCCACTGTGACAACCCATTGTTCCGCGTGTAACGTATGACTAGTCTGCCAAAGAATGTAATGTTCGTCAAAATAATCTATTTGATCGCTGCACCAGTGCAGTTCGAGCGGATGGGTGATTTGTAAAAGGATTTTGTAGCTTTTCAGTTTCACTACTTATGTATAGCCTAACAATTCATAGCGACAAATCCCTATTTTTTAGAGGAGAGGCGGAATCCGCAAGTTCGCCCATACCGTTGTAACTTGACAAAGACACTTCTTCATTCAAGCAATGAAGCAGAAGCGTAGGGACAAATTACTAACCATCTACTAACTTCTGTGATGTTCTTTTCAGTTTATTAAAACTTCTGAAATGTGCCGGAGCAAACGACGCCATCACATTCAGAGCAGACGAAAATGGTGGCGACACGTTGATGTTGATATTCGAATCTCCTTCACCAAATGACGGTAAGGACAACCCTTTGTTCCAGGTGATAATCATGACTGGTCTAGGCCCAAACAAACTCGTAAAATCTAGGTTTTCCTACCATGAGAAGTGTTTTGAACTTGTTCACTGTATTTGCTGCTGTCAACTTGGTCCGGTGCACAGGGCGGCATTTGTAAAAGGTTGATATCCATATTTTTTGTATCTGCAAGTGCAAGTCAAGTGGGTTTAGTGCTTGGCCCCAGTAATTTACTTTCGCAAACAATGCTGTTGTTGTATCTCAAACTGATCGAGTTGATACATGTTTATTTTCATATTTTCAGATGACAAGTCAGTTATTACCAAAATTTCCAAGTATGAGATGAAATTGATCGATTTGGATCAGGAACATTTAGGGATTCCAGTAAGTAGTGAATGAAAACCTACAATAAAGCATAAACATGGCCAGTCATATGCAGCTTTTAAAGATTTTTGATGCATGTCTCACTGGGAAACCCCCAAGACTGACTCTATATCTAATTTCCAGGATCAAGACTACAGCTGTACGGTGAAAATGCCATCAGGCGAGTTTGGACGAATCTGCAGAGATCTGTCACAAATTGGGGACACCGTCATCGTCACATGTGCCAAGGATGGAATCACATTTTCGTGCAGTGGAGACCTTGGAACAGGTAATAGCACAGTCATTGTCTTTGAGAACAATGATCACCCTAGCCAGTGGATGAAGAACTCCTGGATTGCTTGAATGATTCAAGGATAAAAACTGATGGTCAAGTTAGTTGCAGTGATGACAAACACCCAGCTCGCTTTGAGCTCAGTGAGTGATGAAGAAAACTTGTTCCAACGCTAACCTTCTTCTGAGCAACAAACTTTTCCTGCAGCTCTTGTGATAATATCCAGTTGAATATTCAATTGTAAAAAGGTATTGAGAACTAAGCAAATACATCATTTTGATTTCAGGACAAGTCACCCTCCAGCAGACGGCCAATATGGATGTAAAGGAGAAAGACGCAGTTGAAATTGTCATGAAGGAGGCCGTCAACCTCAACTTCTCCCTGCGCTTCCTCACCATGTTTTCCAAGGCTGCTCCACTCTCATCTCGCGTGAAGCTCAATTTGGCCCCAGCTATTCCTTTGGGTAGGTATATTTCTGTTGTCTGTGTCGTCAGGTTGATTTCCTGATTCATTGCCCACTCTTAGAGAGAGATAACGCCGAAAGATAAGTTTCAACAGAGATGTTGTCAAATGCCCTGAACTTGTTTTCCTCAGTGTCTTGTGAAATGATTCTTGTGATGTAGTTGCAGTGATGACAACAGACCCAGCTCGCTTTGAGCTCAGTGAGCGATGAAGAAAACTTGTTCCAACGCTAATCTTGTCTGAGCAATTACACTAATGTATGTTTTTCAGATATGGTTGATCCAACATACTGGCAGATCAAAGCTTGCAGCCAAAAAAATTGACTGATAAGTAATTTTCCAAGATTTTTTCGTTTTCAGTTGCTGAATACGAAATCGAGGATATCGAACACCTTGGCAAGATCCGATACTACCTGGCGCCCAAATTGGATGATGAAGAATCTTAAACACTTCGTGAATATATCTCTGGACTATAAAGAATTAATGAAAGAATATCAGCAACAAATTCATTGTTCTGTAATGGATTGGACTGGACTGTTCATGTTGTGTGTACAACGTGAACCTGTTCCTTGTTTCTGTCAGACATGGGCACCATTGACTTGTTAGGATATTGAATCTGACACCAACATTCTTATCACTTCAACAAATATTTGTTCCTGTACAGCTGCAAGTCGCAGTGTGCTCTTCGATGCACACCCAGATCTGATGTTGATTGTATGATCTTGCATTTATGTGCTTCAAGCAGTACCATACGTAGCTTCAATTTCTGATATCATTTCAATTGTATAAGGAAAAGCTAGTAAATGGTATGTAAATATATGTTGTACTTAATTGTATAAGTTTGAGAGTAGTATCTCTGTTGTGAATCCCAACGCTTTGTTGTTGTGAACTGATAAATATATCAACCTCCGCAAGGAACAGACCTGCGAAATAACGTTAAAAGCCTGGCAACTGAAACAGGGGATAAGTAATCTGCAATATTACACAAAATAATGACATTTAGAATGGCTCTATCTACATTTGTAAAGTATGATGTTTTGTTTCTCTGAAATAAAGTTTTTCGAGATTGGATATTTTTGTTGTCTTCTCCATCTGTTGATGCTGAAAGAGCTGTAGTGGTTCCCTCAGATGTAAGCAGGTTCATTTTGCTGAATTACCTGATTCACTTGAAGTGATTGGATTCCTCTGAGCAATCTCTTTAGTTCTTTGGGTACCCAAGCCCTTCTGATTTTGAAAAGAATTACCTTAAAACATCTTGCCAGGAAGGATTTCTCATTCCATGGAACAGTGCTCTGCTCAATGTAGAACATAATATCAGCCCATATGGCGTTTCAAATCTGTTGATTGGATACTGTCCACCACTTTACCCATCACAGGTTGTTGACCACCAACCAGTTTGACACTCGCTGTGAGAGTATAAGGAGTCCTTGCATTTTAATAGACTTCCCCCCCTTAGTCAAGTCTTATAGTAAAAACCACATAAATGTAGTCCTTCATGTGAATATCAGTCCTCAAGTATCCTCCTTTCAAGGTGTAGGATGGACATATGCACAACGGTGGATCGGCATGGTAGTCCTTAGGTTTCAATCATATTATGTACAATCTCTTGGGTCCAGACTCGCACAATTTGGTCTTTGACCATCACAATGGATAAGGATAATAATAGTTGGCTAAGGATGATCGTCTTTGTGGTAAAATACTGGGTGATATGAATAAAGTCTAGCAATTGCTTTTACTTCAGTTTTGTACAGAAAGGCCCAGTGTAAATGTACATGGAGTTTTAGATAAAAGCATTTGCTAGTCTTTATTCATATCACCCAATGAGATGGGTTTGACTTAGAGCCTTGAATGGGTTGGATGAGAACGTCCATGACATCTTTACCACTGCTAAAAGTGATACTCATTTTTGCTTCTCACCTCATAGCAGTCAACAGATGGGAAAAGGAGTCCTGTGACCTTTGATGGAACCACTCTGATCACTCACTCTTGAGAGTTGGAGAAGGATGTGAAAGAAGGCTTTACAATAGATGAAACAAAAAAATGCTGTACAATTATCTTTAATTATCCACTTTATTTTGATCCCACAACACATGGCGTCACTTTACAAACACTGGACTGTGAAGCACCAGACAAATGTACACAATAAATAAGTAGCCTATACTAGTAGGCATATTTGAGAAGAACATTGTACCTGTAACCTACACTGATTATAACCTAACCCCTTTTCTTGAACAATCACCAACTTGCCTGTTTCAACAAGTATCACAATGCAAGTGCAGTCTCAAAGTTTATACCTTACACTATACATGTACAACAGAAGGGCTTTTCAACATTGGATCAAAATGGCAACACCTGCCTGTGAACCAATACTGAAACATGTATTTTGAACCACCCTTTATAACAGTTAGAGCCAGATAACAGTTGCCTTCGGACATAGACCTCCTCCTTGCTTAAGTGGAAACCTACCTCTTGTGTACATTATTTAAATGCATCACTACATATATTTCTAATATAAGAAACAGCAAGTTCTAGCGAAAGGTCAACACACTGGGGCACTTTGCAAGAGTGGACTAAAGACAAACTGAGGTTAGTCGCCTCATGCTGCATGACATCATTGGCAGAAATGATGCCACAGAAACCCATTAATACTGTGTGGTTTCCCACACTGGCTGCTTTGGTGGAATCGGCCTTTATCCACACTGGTGCTGAACTAAGGCCAGGCTAATAACAATATTATTTTACACTTGATAGTCTGACCAGCAGAGTGAAATGTACACAAGAAATAGAACAAAGATACATGCAGACACAGCGAAGAGGTGACTTACACAAGATGAGCCTAAAAGGTTTTTAACTGATTCACCAACTGATATTATACATGTGTAAGTTTACAGCAGCACATATTGTAGTAAACTGTGTAACATGTCAAGGAAAATCCACAAGTAGTTTCATTCAAATTGAGACACCCTTTTGCTTTGCTTTGCTTAGCCTTGATAACATTATCTGGATTTGGGTTTTAATCAATTTTGTCTGGAAGTAAATAAGTCAATTTGACACAGTTTTACTTTAAATGCCCAAATGGTGATAATTTACAACACTGTAATAAAACTATTGTTTCCGTTGGAAGCAGCTAAATTTGAAGACTATCTATTCCTGAAATACAAGAAGTAATAACTGGACTGGCTATTCTAAAACTACTTCAATAGAATATGTTTACAATTCATAACACAACAAAAGCACAGCCACATTTATGTCAACACGCTATGGTCAGTTACACTGAATATACACAAGGACGTCCCAATTACTCCAACATCCCTTTCATAATCTGAATATTTTATCAAGAGAAGAGGCACAGTTTACTCCAGGCTTTTCCAGCCTAGTTAAGTAGATGCCGATGTTCATCATGCCATCACTACTTAGTATCAGCTACGTTTGTTTTCAACTTGAATAAAGGTGATACATATGTACTTGGTTTAGAAACCCCTTTTGTCTCTGTAACTACTCTTGTTGAGTAAATACAACCCACTTAGTTCATTGGGTATTTGCCATATTCAAGTAAACTTTTAGACCTAAAAAACCCAAGTTGTTTACTATGTACAAATGCACTTCCATCTCTTGCATCGTATATCACCAGTGTTTGATAGAGTCAATTTACTTGATGTTTTGCAAATTCTTCTCCTCTATGCACTTAGTATTGAAGAAATGAAAATAACAACCTGAATCAGTGTTACAGTGGCTAAAACAATAATCTAATAATCAGCCAAAAATAGAATAAAATCGTACAAATTTAAAATCATTATAAATTAAGATCACAAAATGTCTTATGCAATGTACACTCACAGCATTTATATAAAGGCAAAGAGACTGAGCTACTTTGTCAGAAACAAGGTTACTGTAAACTGTGAAGTTTTCGCTAAGAGCTGGCAAATTTGAACATTTCGATTGGAAATACACAGGCATTCATTCTACATCCTTAAGGAAATCAATAATTACACCATCAAAACTGACTGACTCATTATGAAACGTCATGGGGCCAGTCAAACCTTGTTTTATGACAAAGCAACTTGGAATGCATCCACACTATGAAAGTTAACTATTGTACTATATAAATATTTAGACACTGTGCTTACGTGTTTAAGCCAGTTTAGGGGCACGTAAAAACAGGTTATTTTTTACCTGTTATAGGCCTATGATGCACCTCAACCGGCCTAATGACCGCAACACAGTAACAGCATGTTTCCTGACAGAACACATCTGCCGGCGGTTTATACCGGTAACAAAACAAAGAAACGATAGCCAGCAGCTTGGAGAGAAAACTTTCCATGTGGAGAACAGCATGGTTTCCTCCTCAATCGCACAAACTCTTTTCCCAGTATTGCCCGTGAAACAGTAAATTTTATAATGTATATGGTCGGTTTGCAGCTATCAGCTAAATACCGAAGATAATTAGGCAAAACCAAATCACTGACTCACTTTCTTTGTAATTGTTCATGATCTTTTTCCCATCAAAGATAAATGATGGAACTTTATTGATTAACATACAAGTATTGCACAGCAACCAGATTGAATAGAAGAAAAAGAAGTTACCTGCTTACACATTTAGTTAGAATAAAGTGAAACTAGTTTACTTTTAAACACATACATACCACGTGACAAGAAGTAAATGATGATTGTGAAATCTAAACCACAAATATAATATCTCATAATCGAATACAAAAAGTTGTGATGTTGATTTCTTGACATGTGAGTGAAGCAGGCGAAATCTACATATTATTTGAATATAACTATTACAATATCAACTTTAATAGCAATGGAGGAGATAAGGCTGAATTCATCTTGCCAAATATTTTAGAAAAAACAGCTGGAAAATCTGGTAATTTACAGTATCACGGTTAGTGCCAATTTCTTCACTTTGGAAAAAAAACTTGATTTTGAACAATCTGCTTCAATGGCAAGACACCATGGTTCTCTACACAGACATGGTACACTAAGGTAAGAGATCTCCTGTTCAGTTCATCCTAACCATGTCCTTTTCCTCCCTACATTGACGTACAGTAGACCTATGTACAATTTTAACATTTTAAATCAACAACTTCTTTCAAGAAAAACGGGTGTCATGAGAGCCATGACTTTTGTCGTAAATGTTCATCTCAAGTTGGCATGGTCAATTGTGTACATTTTACACAGGGCACTGAACATCAATATACAACTTTTTATTTAAGTAATTTATTTACATCAAATGACTCTGAAACAATGTAATCAAATTAACTTTGAAACAATGTAATACACATGTAGATGAGGATGGGATGTTGAATAGCGAGTATCAATCCTGACATGAGATTCACATCGTTGTCGAATTCATCAACGGGACTAGGCCGCGTCGCTGCAGTGTTTCTGTCAGCATCTCGTAGAAGTGTAGCTGTTCGTCCGGCTTCATTGCTAAGACGTGCTGTAGTAACTTGCTCGGGCTAGCCGCTCTTGAAACAAAGATGATAAAAATTTGAAGATTATGATGAACAACAGATACCAGGACAGCCAAGATAAGTCAATCCCAGTAAAAATCAGCGCTAGCTCCTTGGATGGTTATAACCAGGAATTAAGAAAGACTAGTATTTTTCAATTCTTGCTATAATCTATTGAAATTATTGGCCGAGTGACCATGACTTGGAGCTGGGAGAAAGAGTCCATCAAAACATTCTTCTCATGTTTCTCTGCTGGGCACGCTCAGACTCAGAGATAAATCAAAGTCAAGTGACTTGCTGAAATACAGTAGACATGTCTGTGCTCAGTATAAAAAAGAAAAATGTCAAGATCATAAGACCACTCCGGACCACTCAGTCCCTGCCCATCTGATTCTCAAGTTCTTGGGAGCATATATGGTAGAATCATGCATTGCAATCAATAATGTGATACAGATGAAATGATTACCTGATAAAGCTTGAGTAGTAAACATTGACAAACGTGGCCATTAGCAACTGGCAGTCAAATCTGTCCATGAGACCACCATGGCCTGGAATGGTATCGCCAAAATCCTGGAAAAGAAACAATTGTGATAAAATCATCGATACAGAGATGTGAATCATACTGGTGATTAACTATAGTTCCCATTCATCACAAATTGGTCTATTGAGGACAAAGTCACAACCAAAATGCAGGGGTAAGATCATTTTAATATCAGATAGTGGGTATCTATCAGGTCATTCACTCCAAATGTTGATGCAACAGCTTTTGATGCTAGAAATTATTCCTTACTGACTTTGGTTCCCATTTAGGCTTCAACTTCTGCCTGGAACTCAAGCTATGTACCTTGATTTTAAATGCCCTTTTGAATCCACTTGCAAAGAATCCCCCAAACGGTCCGATGATGGAGGCGAATAGAGACATTGAAATGGTGTGCAGCATGAAAGGGTACATCATTATTGTCCTGAAGGGGAATAGCACCTAAAACGAAGATGAATATATAGGCTCTACTTGTGTGAAAAATTTGTTACAATTTATCAAATAATATAATGTTCATATCAGTGTCTGATATTGAGAGTTTTATGAAAGGTCAATGTGCCATGGAAGCACAACAGTATAGCTACAACATTTTTTGGTTATGTCCTTCAGAATTGAAACCTGCTTACTGGCAACTTCTACGATGTGCCAAGAAGGTCATTGAACACTGTCAAATTGGCAATTTCCATTCAATTTCATAGCTCTTAAAGTCAATAAAGATGCAGCGATGGTCAGTACAAATGGTCTCATGGGTTCCACTTACTTTACGGTTTCACAAAGTTATTCTATCAATTTTGTTATCAACACCATCACCACTTTAAAACACAACAGGTTATCAACATATCAGAACAGAAAGATTTTTCAAGATTCACATACAGGAGAGGGAGATCACCAGTTATTTGGATAGTTAGCCTTGTTTGGGGAAAGATAGGTGGTATGAATTAGAAGCTTTTTGTATAGGTACGGACATTTTTTATTAGTAACCTACTTGGCAATATAGACACCAGTATAAATTTACACCAGATCTACCCCCCTCACAAAAGTAATTTGGATCATATACAGTGTGTTGCCATGCAATTTGAACATGAATCTAGAATTAACTCATGTCGAAGGGCAAAATGCTTACACCTAATACGATTGTGTCAAGAAGAATTTGTCATTCATGAGACTTAATGTGAAAGAATAGAATACATGGTAAGAATAGAAACAGGCATGAAGTATTTTCCTGATTAAATAAACAAGGCATTCTGATGACTGCATTTTGACTATGCTAATAAACCAGCATAGGAAGTGAAAATAGCCATGAGTGCATAAAAGGACAACACCCGACGTGCCAGCAGACTCCAAGTATGAAGAGACCAGTCGTTTCTGTTTGTTTCAGACAAAGGTCTGTACTGGAATCACATGCTATACCCCAAAGCTATCTTTAAAGGGAAGTTTCATTGGGAATTAAAGTAGCAATTTTACGTCCCGGGTTGATACAGAAAGTAATACAGGCGGTTGCTTGGTGAGCTATATTCTAGGACACTTGACCAGTGAGGCCTGATAAATGCCTGTTGATAATTAATGCAAAATATTAGATCAAGCAAGCTCGTTCATTCATTATGGCTAATCATGCTAATGATCTTGTTCCAAAAACTAGAGTGATTACTTGTAAATTAAAATTAAAGTGATTACTTGTATTTCAATTCAAAGGTTCTTTCAAACTAAAACATTATTATGAAAGTCTTTATGGCTTTAAATTACAAAGCTGGAAATTAGAGACTGAAAAGGATGTTGATAAATTAGTCTAGATGAAGAAGGAAGAAGTTAGTACTCTTTTCAAAGAAGAGGTATGAAACTAGACCAAGCTGACGACTGTGTTGTTTTCTAAATGATAACTAATGAAAATATCACTTTTATAATGCTTTTTCAATGGTTTTGGGAATTTTGCTTCCCTGTTCAAACTGAAACACTGCTCCGGTGCTTATCATATTTTGAGTTCTTTTCTAACTAAAATTTAGGCTATTCTGGGCACAACACCCCTTCCACTTTTCCGACCTCAAGCATCTGTGCCAGCTATGGGGTACTATTATTTTCAAAAACACCTCCCACCTTAAAGTTTTATCTCACAATCATAAAAACAAGAAACTCAACACAAAAACATAGTTACGTAGTTGCCAGCTTGTTCAAATAGGTAAGAAATGACAATAGTCCCTTCTAACCTATGAAGAGATACTAGCTACCAATAAAAGATTTCAATCCTAAAGAAGCAGTTAACATACCGATATAACCAAATTAGAAGACTGCAATTGGGAATCACACACAACATTCAAGCATTTTCTACTTAGAAATATTTAAAAAATACAAAAAACTACCAAAATGCAACTTTATACATGATATAGTTAGTTGGTACGAGTACATGTGGCATGGATGGTGGGAACTTATCTTACGCCAGAAGCTTATGCCTTCAAAATGAATTTGAAGTGATTTATCAGATCACACTAATATGCAAATTAGGCAGTTTCCTTAAAAATCTCACTGATATTATAGGTAAATATACCTCTAGTCCAGGACATTGTATAAGGTTTGGCAGTTGAGCAATGGGTCAAGCTTTTTGATAAGCTTACTTTCACCAAGGGCTACAGCAACAGAAATATGGCTCAAAATCACTGAATGAAAAAGCCAAGTGTTAATGAATAAAAGAAACATAAACTTAAATCAAAACAAACAAAAGATTAAATCATGAAATGTTGTGTACCAGCATACTTACTAAGACGTCTGGAACTTTGTATGCTGCAAGTTTGAAAACTGGATTTCTCTCACACTCCAGGGTGAGCTCGCCGAGCTTTTCAGAGTATTCAATGGGACATATGAAGAAGTCAAACTGTACCAGGAAGTAGGACAGCTGGAAATGAAAAAGATCACACAGAGTAGAATCGGACAGTAAATGTATTAATTTCATTTCATCATATCAGAAATTTGGGACCTGTTTTTGAGGAATGGGAGTGAATAGTTAAGTTGATTCCATGAATATTGAGAAGCATTTCACTTACTCCAATGCCAAATAACACAGTCGAAAATGCTCCCCCGATGAATCCTTCCCACGTCTTCTTGGGTGAGAGTTTGATGAGAGGCGTCTTTCCGAAGAAGAAGCCAAACAGGTACGCCATGATGTCATTGCAGATAATCATGGAAACTGGCACCAGGAACCTGAAATGAATGATTGAACAGATCACACAATGCAGAAGATGGACACAACTGGCCATCTAAAGTACAACATGAAATTATTTGTGGGAGACAACCCCCCATTTTGACCCCCAAGACTTTGACATTGCAAGCCCTGGCATAATACGAGGGAGGAACCCTTTGAGTCAAAATGTTCCTGCACAATGAAGATTAAGAGAAACTCGATGACACAAAGGTCCTGGAGACACCCATGCTGAAAAGGTGGTACCGCCTGAAAGAATTAGGTATTACAAACATATTTTAGGAGGCCAGGACAACAATCCAGTAAACTGGGAAATATCTGAGGCCATTTTGTTGCCAACTTTTCACAACCCTGCCAGGCCAGTGTTTATCATTGATCTCTTCTTACCATATGAGTCCAGTGAAAATATTTGCCATGATGAGATGCGACTGGGTGACCACAATCAACAGCGTCACATGAGTCCATCCGAACTGAAAAAAAACAACAACTATTAAATCACACAAAAGGTAAATCAGTATTGGCAAGTCATGGTTTTAAATAATGCCTGAGACAGCCCAAAGAATTTGATGTGTCCCAACCTTTATTCAAAAGCAAAATTGGTGTATAGTAGGGGCAACAAGAAAAGCCATAAAAAGTAGGAAAGGGTATCAAAGACAATCCAATTATACTTTTCAGTATCCTCACTCATCAAAACATCCTTTGGTAGGAGTTGTCTAAGGGACAATGTGAAAGGAGTATTGGCAGTTAGATAGTTCTATTCTTTGTTACTTAAAAAGTTGGCAAACCACTCTGAATGTGATCTCTCCCTCCAACTCCCCCATAAGGGAGAAGGAACGATCCTCAATGACCAAGGGCAGCCACCCGAAGGCGGCACCCAAAGCCTGCTTCACGCTCAGGAGAGACCACTTTGACTCATCATCGTGGTTTGTTGTCCAGGATCAGTTTTACCTGATGTCCTGGCGATACATACTATAGAAATGATCCCTAAAAGTATGATCTTAGAGAGATCTGTGCAGAGGGAGACCATATCAACAAGCCTTTGATCAATTGATTGGTTTAGTAAATAGACAAGCTGATTTTTTTCCTTCATGTACTGCTGCCAAACCTTACCCAACAATATGATTATCCGTACACGTAAAAAATGCTCACAAATTATTGAGTTTTTTAGTAAAGCTGTTTTTGTACAATGTAAATCAGAAACAATTTATTTGTGTATTAGAACTAGATGAGTCTTGTAATTCTAATAAATGTGGCATAATGGCCATCTTGTGGGAACAGTCATGCCATCTGTGGACAGCAGGGCAAACTAGACCAATCACCTCTTGTAATCACCTTATATCATCCACATATCCTGTACATAGATTTTTATGATCCGAAACTTGGGATTTCTAAATAGTATTTGAATATCTGTCTACAAAATGGCAATGCTGAAATTTATATCATGTATTATGTAATTGGATATTTTCTAATTCAAGTACAAAATTTCAAATTTTTTAACGAACAACATCGGCCTTTAAAATGACTTACCAGGGTGAATTGCTTGAGGTAATGTTTCTTCACTAGACTGAGAACAAAGCCAACCACACCACCGCAGTAGAGGCAGAATGAGATGAACCGATGGTACGTCACAAAGGGTGACAGGATAGCCTGAAACAGAAATTCACAATTGATCATGTAATTTGTTGTAAATCTGACAGAAACTATGATAGTATGTTTTCTTTGATCGAACAGTACATGGGGACATTCCATTCTTTGTCGTTTGTTCTGCTGCATATGGCACACTCATTATATAACTGCATAATGACATAGCGACCCGACAGTCTAATTTTAGCTCAGATGAACTCATGAATCAATCAAAGATACGCGATAAATTTAATAAGTCTATTGATTTTTTCAAAATTGCGGCATATCGCGTGAATCAAAAGCAGGTGGTGTAAATTGGTTATATCAAGCAATGCGATCTCACAAGTACTAAAAATTGGCTATGTCCCAAAACTGCGAAAAAATTGTCGGCAATATTTCCAAGTTTTTGGTAAGAATGCGTTACCTGTTTTGACATTATTACTCCAAAGATGTCAAAGAAGCTTTCTCCGTAAAAGAAATAATTTGACGTCAATAAGAAGTACCAACTTAGTGTTCGGAACCATGGCAGATCATGTGACTTGTACACGACATAACCAATTGTGATAATTTCATGGAAACACTTTACTTGGATTGCAAGTACCTGCAAAGAGAGCATGACATTACAAGGGATGTAAATGTTTGGATTTTTGGATACTTTATTCGAGTCACCAGGAAGCAAGGATTTTTACTATCTTAGGCCACAATCTATGAAAACACATCTCTCAATAATAAAATATTATCTGAGGGTGACACTTTTTTGTCCAAAAAAATGAGACAAGAGCAAGGGACATTCTTATTTGGCTCATTATTACATGGAGCTCCTACCTAGAAGTAGGACAATATTTGTAAACTTACATTGCACCCGGAAGAAACCTATGATTTGAAAGACAGTACCCTCCATTGCTCTAGACGAGTTCTATAGCAGGAGGAAGTACTTACTAAAGCCACCATGGCTAGTGGTCCGAGATAAATAACAAATGCAAAGCCTCCGATCATAACCCACGAGAAGATTCCCCGAATTATATAATTTCTCCATCTGAAAGAAAAAGTAAAAGTTTTGAGGCATAAAAAAGATATTTTCACGACCACAGTCCGGCTTCTAGCATATTAAGCCCAGAATTGAATGATGCCAGATACCCCTTTTCTCAGAATAAATGAAATAATTTTCTTTCTTGCCCAAGTTTATAACATCCTTGTATAGCAAACACTTACTACCCAATTTTTTGTCCTCTTAAGTCAGACGGAAAAAAATCTCACCGTGGTGGCAATCCTTTCAAGCTCGCCTCCAGTACCTCAGGTGTGGAATCAGTTCCCTGACCTACGTTAGGGGGCGCCCCATCTTGTCCTAGCTCAGCAGGATTGGCATCACCATCTTTATCCTTTTCTTCAGCTGCCTCAGCAGCAGATACCTGGAAGAAGGACACATAAGGTTTCTGACTAGTAAGAGTTTCTAATTGAGACTGCATGTATTGTCTGTATGTGACCAAGGGCAATTAGATTCCCTTTTCTGGAAGATAAATTTTGGTGAGATTCAGAGAAAGTCTCAGATTTAACAGGATTATACACTTCCCAATAAACCTTTTTAATAATTCATGTGACAATATGAGTGAAATTTTCTTATGGCCATCTAAAAGTTAAGAAAAAACACTAAAATGAATCAGTGGCGATACTCCAAAGAGTTGAACCCACAACCTCCTTGTTATGCAACAATCAAGTGATATATAAGACATGTAAGTTAATCAATTCATTTGTCTAGGGGTTAAAACTAACACACAGAAACTGTGACATTCAAGAATGTGACCACACCCACACAGAGATAGCCATCTATATTGATTTTTACCACATGCAGTCATGGTGATAATGGCAAGGTTGACAATCTCCTTTCATGGCTGGTGCAATGCACTTAGCAGCGCATATAATTCATAATTCACTGATCCACTACTGAATAGTCATTCAATTATAATCCTCCCTTAGCAGCAATGAGATTGAGAACAGGAAACATCAACAGACACCACATTCATGACTGATGCAACGATGGGGTCTTGGGTCGGGTGTTTGTTCAATTAAGTATCTCTTTATGAATTCTTCTCACTTTCTCTTCAAGAAATTAAGGGAATATTCATCTCTATCTTCGTCATGCATTATCAATTTATAGCCTCAGCAGATTCACCCCAACCACCATACTCTCTCCCCCTGACATTTACATACAAATAACCATGGAAACCTGTCGGAGCAAATTTGCCTCGATAGCATTGATCCACTTTAGACGTTACAGCTCTGTAGCAGCTCCGTCGCCTGACTTTGATGAGTGTAATCATGAGAGAGAATCCAAATATACATGAAGGGGAAGAGCGTTTTAATGGATAACTAGTGATAAGTTATACCTTTCCAACAATTGCTTTGAGAGGAAAATGTTCAAAAGTCAAAAGGTGACACAAATATAGTTTTTTTCTGACCTTGCCCAAGTTAGATATGTTGTTATGTACCATCTGAGTGTTCATTTGGTGATAAATTAATCGCCTGATGACCAGACTGAAATTTAGCAAAGCATGGTCTGACAGACAGCATATAATCAACAGTAACACAAGTATTTATTATTAATTAGCCCAAACTTATGATATTCAGAAAAGAAATTCAATGACAATATTCATCCACACTTTAGTATACTAACAAGAAGTACCTTGAATGTTGTTTTGAATGAACTTCCTTGTTTGAAAATAACAACTAATGAACTAGGACTCAGTGCTTCATGTAAGAAATTTGCAGGAGCTCAATCAGTTAAGCTCCCCACCTTGCTGAGGAATGCAGTTGCACTCCTGCTCCTCAAGCAGCTTGAAAGGTGCAATTTCTCGGAAATCGCGAGGAGCGCGGTCAATCACGTGCCTGACAGAAAATTGAGGAGCGCTGAGGGGCGCGAGCGCACTGCGCTCCTGCTTATGTGAAGCACTGAGGACTAGCCTCACTAGGAGCCAAACTGAACTGTTCTACATTAAAGTCCTGAATTTTGGCGATAATACATACGACCATGGCGATAGGCCTTATAGGTCATGTGCCTGTCAATTAAGTTGTCTTGGTCATTCACACGAAACAAAAGGCCTAATATTTGATGCATGTAAATTGTAATGATTGAATGGCGGCATCTATCTGAATGCTCATGACGTCAGAAGCAAAATCTTCATCTTGTGCCGCCTGGTATTGATCAAAAAGGCCTCAAAGGAGAATTGAAGGCAAGTCACTACTATGGCGGAGTTGGAGTGGGAATGGAAGTGCTGGCACACTCACTCACTTGCACTCAAAGCATACACTACCACTAGCACTCACTGCACTGCATCATGATCATCATGTAGCCTAGCCTACAGTACATGGAAAGTGGACAAGTGACATTTTCAATCGCATAAATCATGATGATTACCTCACTATCCGCAACTGATTTCGATTCAGCGTCCTCCTCGGGATGCCTTCTCCTAACCTCCGACATATCAAGCTCTAAACCGGGAAATCGGGGAAAGGGAATGTATTATATTGGCAAAAATTAGATAGATTAGAAATATTTCTGCTCGAGTAGATTTGTTGTGATCTCGTGGCAAATCCCGTTGGACAGGTTGTACGAGAACGATACAAATTGGGTTAGTTTGTCTACTGTCCAACGGTGGCAGCACCATCCTGTCCGACGTCATCACACAATTATCTAATCGTCTGCCAGGTGGTAAGTTCACTGAGCGGGAGCTTCAAAATTTCTTCTCAAAAAAATTCGATTTTACGTTTCTTTTCGCAAGTAAAGACTTTTTTGGGCGCTAAGTCGATAGCTAAGATATCATAGCTCAAACATACATAGATTTTGACACGTTGTTTTCACTTTTGATTGATGCAGTATTTCATGATTTTTGTGCAGTGCGCAAAATATTTTCATGGCGCCCATATTTTTGACAAATGGGCGTTCATCTCCTCCCAAAAAAATGTCGATAGGGAGTTCAACCATACTAGTCGAGTTGCCTGATTCAGATATTTGTGTTCTATTCGTATTTCTGCGTCTGATGAACTAGATTTTATAAATAATTTGACCATTTTTTCGATTGAAGAACGTACACCAAAAAATGATAGGCGAGAACGGAGTACAAAGTTTGCTGACCATGTGCTATGCAATGTACATTGTGCGTGCATTGGACTGGATGTCGAGTTCAGAAGAGGGATTAAAGGGGGACTATTGGCAGGTGACTAATAATATACACAGCAAGGGCCCTGGGTCATCTCATGTCAGATTCAGCACTAAATATATTCCTCGTACAACTTTACAATTCCTTGGTTCAATGGTTGTGCCTGCCAGGCAAGCCAAGGACATGAGATTCCTGTTGCTTTTAAAGACAAAGTCACAACCATGATGATGTTATGGGACAAGTTTTCTATACAAATTTAAGAGCTTTTGTGGACCATCCTTGTGCAGTCAAAGATCGACGCATACAAGGTTGAGGTCTTTGGGACAGATTCCAAGGTTGTGCATGAAATGGACATTAAATCCGTGATGTCTCCTAGTCCTACTCCAGATTGAAAAATCTGAGATTGTGAAAGTACTTGATGAAATCTTAACAAATTAAGAGGGAGATGTATTACCAAACAAACCAAGAGAAAACAAGCTCTTTTGACACAACTGGTATACAAGATGTAATTTTAGACCATTTGTGCAGGGGCACCTAACATTGCCTTGCTAGAACTCAATAGGAACCGACTCCTGCGGTTGAAAATTATGATACATTATCTTTAACTGTTTGCCTTCTTTTTCAGCCGTTCATAAGGTAGTTCGGCAACCCATCACCTTCATTCTCCATCTTACTGGTCTAGTGAAGAATCCATTGTCTATCGTAATCCATCCCGGCCACTGCATCTGAGGGACTTTGTCAGGACATAGCTGCGGTAGTATGCAGTAAAAGTTAGCTTGTTACCGATGAAGATGTGGTCCGCTGCAAATTTGCAGCGTTTAGAGAGCATCAGTCAAATAGGGGCCTACAGCTAACGGTCTGAGGTTGTGCCAAGAGCCAGAAGACCGTGACGACAGCAGTCACACACCACAATGACATTCATTAGTAATAGAGAGACCAGTAATAATTGATGATGACGACAACGACAGAGGATAATGATCTGTGAACAGGGGTGATGGCAACTTGCTGTGCCGCATAGCTACAAGGTGACCATTTCAACTAGACTACCTTACAATAAGAAATTGTGAACCAGTCAGCTAGATGATGAACGCTTCAGAATATTGAAGAAATTAAGAATCTCTTTGTGTTACTGTTATATCCTACACAAATCTAATGGTATGAGTTCTTTTTCAGCCTGGTTTCAAGATCATTGGAGAGAACCAGAACCACTACAGTAGAAAGCCTGGGTTAGTTCAGCAAGAGTGGATGTCACCGAGGCTGTCCAAGGGAGACCCGTACAGTAAAAGAAGACTGCTAGAATTTATGCCAGTTATAATACATGTAGTTTGGTTTCTTTTTCAGCTGAGGTCCAAGATTGGTGCTGCATCAGTCACATAGCCCCAGAGAAACCATCCCAGGATGCTCGGAGACGCCTCAAACCTCAAATCGAGAACGCATGCTGTGAACAGTAGCTGAGGGCCGCACCAAGCTAACGATTAGTAATTCCCGCCCTGTTGCCTGCTGCATGAACAGCAGAGCTTGAGAAACATAATAGCATTTTGTGTAAATTTTTTCAAATTTACTTGGAATTGGGCGAAAGTTCAACTAGAATATGTTGTCACAGAGGCTTTGCAAGGCTGCCGACAGAGACATGACCGTGGTTGATGCCAAGGAGGGTCCTCATTCACTTCCTACCTTGGCAATTAAAAAGTGGCATGATAGTTTGTTTCCTAACAAATATGCTCTGCTGTTGGGATGATTCCATTTGGCTGTGATCTGAGCCAGTAGGGGGAGTGATTAAGATTCTAGGACCTAGTGAGAAAGTGACAGCTGGTCAGATGAAGACTCGCCACCATAAGTATAAGAGAAATTTGGTGGTGGGCAGGTTGTTGATCAGCTAGTGCCAACCCGGTCACTGTCTCCTTGGTCACCATGCCTCGGTCAATGAGCAGACGAAGCACCCAATGGCTCCGTCGGGAGCACATCGTCAACTTCAGCCTGTAGTCAAACCAGTACGCACAAATATCTTGGCTGCTAGTCCTTGGCTGCTAGTGATGGACGTTGAGCTTCTCAGTACCACTGTATACAATGACCCCATTTTTTGTTGGATTCATTTTCACTGAGGAGTGGTCAATAATGATAATTTCAGGCCAGTCTGATTGTCATCAGTTCAGAGAGTGATTACCTGACAGTTATGTGGAGTTCCCCCAATGTGTTAACTTTTTCATTCCATTTGTAAATTATGATTGCTTGTTGGGCCTTTTGTCCATAGAAAGATTTAAAGCTGTGCGATAAAGCACTGATTACTAATTGTAGATTGTGAAATTTGTTGTAATTTGTGTTGCCCCTTTTGTCCTTGGCAAATGTAGGTGAGATTGTATCATCCTAGTGTCAACTTTGTAGTTTCAGCCCTGGATGTGATTTAAAAAATTAGTGCTTTTTATTCATTACTTGTATTTATTAGAATAAGAATCGTACAATTTATTGTCATTTGGTTTTCCTTAAGTGTATGGCATAACATTGCAGGATTGGAGTTGCAAAAGAAATAAAATTATAAGGCCTCATTTCAAGCCAACTGCTTTTCATTAGGACAGCATTGTCTGCATCCCTGTTTGAGTCCACAGTCCCAAGAAATAAATTCTTTGACTGGCTGGCAATCCAGAGAGCTCTCCTTAAGAATACTGTGAGTTTGGATGTAGAATGCCCAAAAAGTGTATGCTCCACTCCTGAATTGGTTATGAATAGGTGTTTTTATGGCTTTGCCATAGGCCTGATAATTTCAGTGGTCTGCCAAGATGTTTGACCTTTCAAAAAATCAGCCAAATGTTTTGTTAGCCATGAGTGTCTACACCAACCCCTTATCTATATTACCTGAGGCAGTGTAACAACCAGTGATGGTACTCCAGCAGTGAAGCCTTTCATGCAGATTGTGACGTCCCAGCTATGAGACCACCTATGTTGCCACCTGTTGTATAAATTTTCCACTGCAGGGGATTTTGGGAGGGAGGGTTGCTTGTTCCCTTTCTCCCTGGATGCAATCAATCTTTTATTGAAGGATACTCTGAGGTTTTTATTTCTACTATTATAAACACTAGCTTACAATTAACTCGTCTATCAGCGAGCGATTTACCAAAACTTTAAATTCATATCGGGCCATTACTTGCTATGGGAAGGTACATGTCTTGTATGTCTCCCTGTCGAGACTATGTCACAACCAATCTGATGGCAGTAGCTGCTACAATGTCCCAGATCTAAATAGTAGTTACAAGCTGGCTTTTTGTCAAGGAGGCTTTGTTGATTTACCCGAGGTGAGCCGTGAATGCAGTGGATGCAGTGGTATTCCTGGCTTGAGGTTGCCCAACTTTCTTGAGAAACACGTGACCGGACACCAGAAGCTTACGCCTGCAAATTGAGTTCATGACGTGTGAATTGCTGTCCAGTACCAGATGCATAGGTGATACTGTCCCAATCAACCTAGACATGCATGTGACAATGTCACAATCAGCTACAGCCGAACACACAAAGAGTTGAATGTCCTATTCAAAACAGAATTATTATCACAGCCATTCGAGTGCAGAATTCACCATGTTCATGTTGACAATATCATGATAGTGAAACATGACAGAATTGAAAGCAATTCGATGTCAATACAAAATAATTTTATTTAGTAATAACAATTGTTCATGACCTCAAGAGAAAATGACAGATTTTACCACAACTGAACCCAGGATTTACTGTAACATAATGTTTGGTGAAAACAAACTACTTTTGTATGAGCATGCTGACCACATGTTATGTCCTTATGAGGGGAAACATGTAAACCGAAATTGATGTCCGGATAGGAAAGTATTTTGAAATTGTTTGTCCTTAACAGACAGGCGGCGCCACTTTCTAACCCGTCCTATATTTGGCCGGTGCACATTCTAGTCAAGATGTGTACCCAATTTTACTTGCAAAATATATACCAGGTTAGATGCTGGCGACCTTTAAATAGTACTAGTTACCCAGTTGTTGAAAGCTGAAGAGGCTATAAGCCTATTAGCCTCATAGACTATTACCCAGACAGTAATTCTACAATGACCAATAGCATACACAGCCGGATTATATTTTTCCAGACAGAACTGATTTTCTACACCGAGCTGAAATCGCCACACACCAGTGACAATCCTATGAATTTCTCTTCAAACCCCTTCACCAAGATGTTCTTTATCAAGAATGGCATGAAATTTACGGAACAGTACTCTCCCAAATGCAGTCTTCAAATTGTTTTCTACTTAATCCATCCCAATTAAATGACCAGTATACCCCCATCCCCAGCTCGGTAGCACAAGACATTTGATTTATTCAACCCCTTGCATGCGAACAACACCACCTGCAGATATTTCCCTTTAATAAAAACTAAGAACTTTTGACAAAAAGTAGTTTACAGATGAGAGTGCTAAAAATTCAAAATGGCCACTGTTGGGTTGAATGAGTAAACTAGCCATAAGGAGGATGAGAAAGTGTGTCACAGTTTACCAGAGTTCTTGACTCGCTGAGATGATGTCTTATTTTCTCTGTTTTTGCAGGCATTCTATTTCATTTTATTGAACATGACAGGTAAATTTGATCACTTGACTGCGTTTTGAGGCATTCTTGGGGTCTTAGTGTTTCATTGAAGTATTAAGTCAAAAATATATTAGGGAGCAGTGCTCACCTCACATGTTTTCCCTGAAGTAAATAAAGAACTCCTTCGTGACAAATTTCCCCATTCCTCCTTGAGGCGAGTTGACTCTTTGACATCAAGAGGTCAGAGAAACTACACATACAAAAGTGCAAAAAGCTGCCTGTGACAATAAATCACTTGATGAGTTATCCTGAGATAAAAGTTTAAACATTTATCTGACACTGGTTACCAAAAATTAAGACACCTCTCACAATCATTGTTGTTAATGGTTTTCAGAATTCATTTCAGCTTTCACTTGAAGGAGGAAAGATTACCGAAACTGAAAATTAAGATATTAAAACAAAATTTGCATAAACTATCAAGAAAGAGGCGAACATGAAACTGATTTTGAATGTGATAGATGTCTTCTCTTTGTTGGCATCCAGTGTTTACACAGCCTTCTGGAACAGACTTTTAAAGACGGCTAGGCATATCATAAAATAATGCACAGTCAGCACTTATCTGGTTTACAGGTTTCCTGCATAGACGGTAGTATTGGGGTTTATCGGAAAATGTACACAAATGCTCCACATAATGTCAGTGTGCATTTTCAGATGTACATGTACATTGAATTTGTCGCACTGTCTATACACAAGCTCTGTAATTATCAAAAACTGCCAGCCCAGCATTATTCAGAGACATTCCTCATTAAAAAATTTCCCACTCTTATTTTTTAATTTCCATAATATAAAAGTACATTACATAAAATGTTCATTTATATTACCAAAATTTATAAGCGAGCCTTACATGTTTCTGACTGTCTCCTGTCACTTAATCATTTTATACCAATATGCCAAACTGGGGCACGAGATGTACATTATAGACTGTTACAGAAGACTGTACGTTCTATTGTAACTATAATAATTATGAGATATATTATTTACACAACATTACATGAGGTGGCTGCTCCAACATATTACCCACTCTAAACTGAGGTAATTAATGTTTTAAATCAGAGAACTGAATATAAACATATGTAAATACGGCATCTTTACCCCCCTACATTCAAAGCGGCCCAAACTGTAAACCTCGGACAGCAGTGGACTTGTTGTTAAAGAGTATTCGAGTGTAAGAAGTTTCTTAATAAGATGCTGTCGGTAAACATCCCTTCTGAACCACTTTTATCTCACCACATTGAGTTCGAAGGTTCAGTAATGCGTTTATTAACTGCTCCTTTCAAACATCCCTAAAAGCATTCTGGAATGCAGAAGCACTTTTAATACGGTTGACTTGGAAAAGCGCTTTATAAAAGACAAACTTTGACCTTTTTAACTCACAGCTTGACAAATGATTGTAACATATTTATGCTGAATCAAGATTAGGCATTGCACACTCTGATTCAGTGATTCACTGACTTAAAGATTTGGATTTGGGTGAATATCTATCACCACCTGTAGGATCTAAAGGGTTGAGAAGCAATTAAAAATACTTGTGACTCTTTCTTAAAAAAAAATTAATAATAATGATTGTAGATACTGATAAAACTTCCGTCTCTGAATTTTCGATAGATTTAAGAAATAACATGAATGACCTCAGTCTAGGTTTGGATAATTTGTATTCCTACTCACTCTGTACATCATAATTTACACTACTTACACTGACACTAGGTAACAACCTTAACCCCGTAACAAAAACAAATCACCATGGTTATTTTTACATTATAAAGGGAAACAAGATATAATTTGTTCAAATGGTGAATGTGATTAGACGTAACAACTTTTTAAGATGCTGGACTACTCATCTGTTCAGGAATTGAACTCAAGTTTCTATTTCTGAGAAAAAAATAACAAAACAACTCTGCCAATGAAGTTATCATGATTTCAAATGCATAGAAAATCATAAATAATAAACAATAAATTTGCTCCAAGACCTCCCCCCCACAGCCTTCACACTCACAGAAAAGTAGTCAAACATATCAAAAGGTCTTTTGAGTGACAAAACATTTTAACAAGTGCAATCCTAAATCAATGCCATTTCTAACGTATTGAAATAATTGTACCATCTCAACCTACACATTGCCTCACTCATAAACATATATAAACTAAACAGAGGCCACATCAAAATATAACTGTGGCTCCAACAACCAAGATAAGATGCCGTTTAGTCACATGCTCAGTTGGTTGAAGCGATAGTCATTTCTGAAAGTGGCCAAAACCAGCAGTTTTTAAGTTCCAAAACCGTGACTTTTAAGTAGCATTACTTCCACAATCTCTAAAGAAGATAATATTTTCCTATTCCCAAACCATGTTTTTCACCTTGGTATCTCATATTCCCCCATACAATTTTGTTTTTAAATTCCGTTGCAATGACAGCCATCACCACTGGTCACCTATCATAGTCGTGAACTATGCTACTTGATTTTATATATTTATAATTTGAGCTCCAATTTTTAAGAATGGGCAAACAATTCATTCTCATACTCTCAGACATACATGTATGTCAGGCTTTTTGAACCTCCTGGCCAGACTCCTCCATAGTTTAACATAAAACTTCAACAGATATTTCTAATAATGCAACAAGCCAAATGTAGCTCGAAGAATAGCACATACTTAAAGATAAAAGAGCCTTGTCTGAATTTATGAACATTTGATAAACGCCTTAAAAAAATTACTTTTATTACACTGTTTTTAGTACATTCGCTGGCTTAAATAAACCAACTAACTTGATGGTCAAATGTTGATTAAGGTTGCAGAATTTCATAAATTCAGGCCAAGCCACTTTAAAACTAAATAATACATATATTGCGTTTGGCAGTGACTCATTTACTTGAGAAATTATTGGATAAAGAAATTATTCAAAGAAAAAAGTGTTCAAGGGAAATTCATAACAAGAAATGAAATGTTAAATTATGTTCAAGATTTTTTTTAAAAGAATCATTTTAAAATCCCTACGTTTTACCTCGGCTTACTGGTTCTTTCAACTGATCAACATTGGTGAAATTGGCCACATTTCAATAAGAACATATCGCTAATTGCAGTAATTTAGTAATTAGTTTACATAAAAAAATGACATGAAATTCCCTGAATAGTGAATGAAGAATCCCTGAATCTCCATAGAGGTACACTGTATACAATGATATCTGAAAATACATATATACCACAAAACATAAAATATTAACACATTTTTTATGATCTAATCAAGACAGCATCATCAGTGAGAAGCCCATTAAACTTGTAGAGTACCCCCGATACAACTGTATCGAAATTTTTTTTTCCTTTTTATGAATATTTTGTTTCCTAATAATATCTGAAGTAATATTTGACCTCCAGGTGGTTGAGAAAAATTGGCCTATGAAAAAGAAAACTATGTGAATCCAAAATTGTACAAGATGTTGACTTATACTTTCTTCTCAAAATAAGAATGGAATTTTAAGTTGAGGTATTTCCCTGATGTGTTCCTTTTTTTTTCATTTTGACTGCGCAACACCAAACTTGAAATTATTGATGAATCGATTATCATCAAGTAAATTCAAAACCACCAATATTTTGATAAGCACAGAGAAAAAAGGTCAACTATATTTGTACGGTCATTGATGCATTGTGGTACACTAGATAGACTTACTTATACTTATAGATCCACAAGGTTAAAGTAAAATGGAGAGCTAGTATCAGAACTTCCTGGGCATTCAATAACGCTAGGACTGTTCATTTGGATGTGGTCAAAAATATCCAATCAGGACTTATTTAGAATTAGAATGACGAGTTCGCACTTTTCAATTCAAATACTTTTTTCCAGATGAGGTGAATTGTTAGATCTTTCGTTGAAAAGATATCCCTGATGGGATCTGCGTTTACACCTTTGGTTCCTGTTTCACAATAATCACTTCCTTAACCTTTGCCTGAGAGTTTTTAAAGTTCATTAAAGCTTCATATGTCTTCTTCATTGTGTCAAGTTCCTGTCTCATGTCATCGTTTTCTTGCCGCAATCGATCATTCTCATCGATTAGGTCTTGTTTTTCATTCTGTAAAACTTCTTTCTGAGTCAATCTCCGCACTCTGCAGTTTGCAGCATACCCTCTGTTTTTCAGAGTACGTCGTCGATGTTTCAACCTCTTTACATCAGATGGAGGTAGCCCATTCAGCAGTCGATTCAATTCTTTGACAGACAGATTCATCAGTTCATCATCAGAGAGTTTTCCCTTGTTCTGATTCCACAATTCTCTGGCTCTGTTTGACTGAAATTGAAAAGACGAAGTCCAATTATTTCATTCTGGACATGTGTTATTACATAAACTCCTCTTTAAAAAAAAGCCTACTGACAATATGAGATTATGACAAAAGTTGCGGCACAACACAGTGTTTTCTTTGAAGGAGATATGCTTTACACTTACAGGTCATATCCGGTACGCATGAGACAATACTCAAAGCGTACTGCCGTAAATTTCCGGGCCAACTTCATATTCTTAAGAAGTGTCGTTTTATTAAAATGAGAGCAGCCAATGGCAATGATTGAAAGTAGTCTCAGGACTAGTGCCCCTCCGCCCAGACTGCGGTGGTCAGTGTCGACAGTGACGACCATGAACTAGCGTGTTGCACGTGGCTGGGCCTGCAATTGCAACCGCAGGGTGGTATTGGCAGGGGAGGGGTATAATGAGATACAATAAAACATAGTAAAATAGAAACAAGACGAATGACCGACAAACAGTTTTCAATTCAACAACAGACACAGCATCACAGCATGAAGAAACAGAAAAAAACTTACTCGGTCACGACTCATTTCTTGTTTGATTTTCATTTTGATAGGCATTGGACCATCATCATTGTCCCTTAGATTCATCTTTCTATTATACTTCATAGAAATCTCCACCTTCTCAAAAAAAGAATCACGTCTAACCATGAAGAGTTTACTTCGTTTTTTGAGTGAAAGCCACCCAAAATTTTTGATGACTCAGTTCAGCGTCAGCAATTTTAATGTCAAGGTCGAATATTTTCAACCCAGCAAGCAGTTAGAATTGTCGTAGTGCATTATAGTGTAGATTTTCCCAGCAAATACTTCCGTGTGTAGCTGAAAACGAGGTTTTTACTATTTTTAGCAACGAAAGTCGAAAGCAGTGCAAATACTTGGTGATTTTGCGCAAGAATTTAGCTTTTTTGTAGATGGCGCCGCAAGCTGGTCTGTTGAAATCAACAGCACGATTCGTATTTTAGTTTTTTCGGTATTTTCATAAAAGTGTAGAAATATTTTTAAAATTTGGAGGCTTCACATATTTGTTAAGCTAGTCATTGACTTATGAAAAGCAATTAAGTGGGCTTTTATCATACTTGATAATGTTCGAACCGGGCAGTACTGGGTCCAACACTGGCATTTATGGCAAGCCAAAGCGGAATTTATTCAAGACTTTAGAATTAACATTCAAGAAGTTAAATATAAGTTCAAGAAGGAAATATATGTTCAAGACTAAAATATGTTCAACCTTGAATCAAATGTTTTCAACCTTGAATAAGATATGTTCAACCTTGAATCAAATATGTTCAACCTTGAATAAAATATGTCCAACCTTGAACAAAATATATTCAACCTTGCATAAAATATGTCCAACCTTGAACAAAATATATTCAACCTTGAACAAAATATATTCAAGACTCACGTGACCATATTCAAGACTCACGTGACCATATTCAAGACGCACGTGACCACAAAATTGATGACGTAGTTGCTCATGTTTTGATGCTTTACGGACTTTCCCGAACCCGCGTCCGGACTTTCCCGAACCCATGGTACTTGTGTTGCGTTTCGGAGCTCGAATTGTTCGCACGAGGTTTTGACACATGTTTGACAGGTGTTTGACATATGATTTGATTTGATATGATTTGACATCGATTATGGACAAGGACAGAATCAATTTACTGGCTCATGCCAGTAATTTCGAGGATCTGCTGCGGGATCTGCGGAATTCGGCGACGGGTGCTCCCTCAGAAATGAGGGAGCTCATTCAGCAGGTTGTCGCCCACCCTGTTGTAGAGCAGTTGCGGCCACACAATGCGGCCACCACAGACAGGTTGCTAGGGGTGAACCTTGGGCTCGGCCAACCCGGTGCCTCATCCGCCTTGCCATCATCCGCCTTGCCATCAGCCTTTCCATCATCCGCCTTGCCATCATCTGCCTTGCCATCATCAACCCATACCCATCAGAATGTCAACGAAGAGATGGCAAGGATGTTCACCCCCACTGGTGGGTTTCGTGGGAAGAAGAGAAGGGTCCCCGGAACAGCAGCAGCAGCTGCTGGAAGTGCAGCCGCGGCTTTGGCCCAAAAGAAGGTGAAAGGTGAGTGTTTTTTAAGCGTGTAGCCCTACTGTTGTTCAGCTAGGCCTATCATGCACCCCACTGCTTTCATAGTACGCTGACTATGTACAAGGGCTCAAGAGGTAAGAGGCCTATAGACATACCAACCATTTGTGTGAGAACTGAGATGATAGGCCTAGAATGCAATTCAGCATCGGCAATGGTTTGATATTGCAGTGTCTCGTGAAATCGAGGAGGTCGGCCAAGGCCTACATCCATATAGTCGCTAGGCTATAAGGCCCGGGATGAGGCCTTTCAGTGGTTCAATAAACTATGATTAGTAAAAAATAATGATGTCTATCATATTTCAGTGACGGTGCGAAAGAGAACAAAGGACGTTGTCCTACTGGATTCTGGCATGACTTCCAAGCCCACAGACAAGGAAGTTCTATACAACGCTGGCCGTGTGGCAAATTGCGTTGTCTTTTCAACGGACATGACCTCCCAGCAAGTGGAGGATCTTATCCTCTCCTTGTTCTGGGACAAGCTTGAAAAATTTCCAAAACCTAAGTAAGTTCACCTATTATTTATGGTATGGTTACAGCTCCACAGATTCAGAATCTGTGCAGCCTTCAATATGAGTTTGACTGTTTGTTTTATGATTTCAGATTCATCTTTGTGAAGGCGGAGAGAAATAAAATTTTCCGGCCGAATATGCCAATAGGCACGAAATTTGATGGACAGACAGTCCTCAATCTGTGTGGACAGGGGGTGGTCAATGTAATGGCCAGCGGCCAAATAAAGGATGGCTTTGACCCAACCCTTTATCAGAATGTCCAGGTACGTATAATTAATTGTGCTGGTAATTACTCAGATGTTTGCCACTACTAGCAGCCGTATTAACTGGCAAGTTCATTTGCCCTTTGAAATTATGCAATCTGCATGAATGAACAAAGGAGACAGTTGGTATTCATTGTTTTTTTCTCAGTCCTGGAGCTCCTTCAAAAGCAAAGCAAAACATTGATTTATTAGTCTGTCCATGTACTATTCAACTTTCAGGACTTTGTCAGTGACAATGATGAGGAGGAGTTGCCAGTGGCATTCCCGGATCAACAATTACCATCTATAGTTGCCCGAGGAAATTTGGGACGAAGTCTGCCCTCCTCAGTTTCTCCCCAGGTGATTAATATCCAGCGAAGGTAGGTGGAACTGAATCCTAAGGCAAACCAGATCATCTGGCATGGTAGACGGTCATTTTCATTGTCAAGTTAACACAGCCTTTCTGTTTATGGTCAGTCGGGAATACAGTCACCAAATTTAGAACTCTCAGCATGTAGAATCAGTTAACTTTCTCAGTAATCCTGCATGATGTTACCACCTTTTCTGGAAACTATGGAACAACTTGGATGAGGAGGTCGCCAATTTAAAATGCCTCTCCATCTTCACAAAAGCCAAATACCGGTAGGCCTACCCAGATGGATGGTTCCTTGGACATACACTTACAGAAAGACCTTAGGCATAAATGACATCAGCTCATTTGATTGAAATTAATCTTTCAGTGATAGGAGAATACCACTGACAGGACCTACATGTACAACAGATGTCCCTTCAGTTAATAGAGGAACATACAGGTAGGTACTATTTTACAAACATGTAATTGTATGCGTGAATTGCAGCTGCAAGTTAGTAGATCTTTTGAAAGCATTTTGGGTGACTAAATCAGCATACATGTAGTTACATTTACTAGTGGATTAATTTGTGGATATCATCGATGGAACTTTAATTAGTTCTGATTTTTTCTGCAGACTGCATTCAGTTATATGACACATGCTTCATCAATGAGAATTGTGTTAATCCTGGTCAAATGATCTGACTTTTCACTTTCTTTTTTCCAAAATAAAACCCTTCTTTTCGCCATCTATAGCCAGTATGTTGACTTGAATGTTCATCAAGAGGATGATGATGATGATGGAGATAGAGAGGATGATGAACTAAACCAGGCTATAAGAGCCTCTCTTGAAGATAGAAACAAGTGAGTACCCTTCTACCATCTTTGTGACCATAGAATGTTCTGATAATGTCCTATATTTACTGATTGGGGGTTAGCAGAAATAACGTGACTTCAAACCATGCAATTCAGCATTATACTGGTATGAAAAGAAAACCTTCTAATTTCAGAATTGATGACACTACTACAATTAGAGATGAACTCGTGCTACTTCAGAGCCAAATAGACGATGACAAGACATCAAAGTTTAACGTCAACAGACGAGACGTGTTTGATGGGGCAAAAATTGGCTTTCGAAGGAAGTCGTATAGCCCCTTCGATGGAATGTCGGTTGTTTTTACGGACGGCAAGAAAGGCGAGGGGGCTATCGACATTGGTGGACCAAAAAGAGAATTCCTTCGTCTCTTAATGGCCAGTCTGCAAGGTCATAAGGTCTTTGAAGGACCACAAGACCGTAAAGTGCTGGCTCTGTC
This sequence comes from Lineus longissimus, assembly GCF_910592395.1. Classification (NCBI taxonomy): domain Eukaryota; kingdom Metazoa; phylum Nemertea; class Pilidiophora; order Heteronemertea; family Lineidae; genus Lineus; species Lineus longissimus. Next base: position 19,666,082 of record NC_088308.1, on the reverse strand, counting down.
TGCCTCTGGTGAGTAAGTCTAACACAACATATATGTAGGTGTCCTGCAAGCTTAGCTATCAAAAACCACCAAAGATGAAAACATGTCTCTGTGTAGATGCTGATTACCCTTAAGCTGATAGTGTATCAGGTCAGTGTAACATGGCATCACAGTGCATTTTAGATTTAAGATCATCTAAAAATCTTTGTCTGTTAAATTTTTGTAACTCAAACTTTTTAGGCTAAGATCCAGCGACGAGCACGGTCTGTTTTATTTATTGAATCACCCTAACCTTACCACATGAATCTTGATATTATTTCCAGCTCTCTCTGACGGGGATTACCAGTTGGCTGGGCGGATGATTGCCGTCTCAGTCATACACGGTGGCCCACCCCCTGGCTTTTTTAGCCCAACCCTCTACGACTGTGTCGCATATGACCATGACAGACGACAAGATCCAACAATTGAGGATGTGGCAGACCTAGAAGTACGCAAACAGCTCAAAAAGGTTAGTCCAGCAGCAGGATTCTGTGCAGCTGTCAAGTTGAAGCCCAGATTATTTGGGAGTTAGGGACTCAACATGTCTCGACTACCACACATTTTAAGACAACAAAGAATTAGCTCCAAGCCCCTAAGAAAATTGAAATGTACAGTACATGTAGTTCGTCATAGCATGATGGCAAAACCCAATCTCTGAAGAGTTACCATTTATAAAAAATTTGAAGGTTTCCTGTTCATCTTGACTCAATCTACTAGTAATACATTGGCAATTTTTGCAGATAAGAGAAGCAAGAGATATTGAGACACTTCAAGAAGCAGTCACCGAAGCCTCTTCTTTCCTTAGTTTGGCTGGTTGTCTAATCCCAATTAGGACTGTTAATGACAGGGAGACAATCACTAAAGCAGCTGTTGCCTTCTATGTTGTGGGACGTGTCCAGTCGTGCTTGGAATGGTAAGTTAGACAGATGAGGCAATGATATGGGTTGTGACATGTCATTTTAAGCAACTGCAGTAGAACCTCTCCATGAAGGACACCCTTGGGACTGGCAAATGCTGTCCTTCGTAGAGAGGTGTCCTGAATACAGAGGTGAAATTGAATACAAATGACCACTGTCCTAAATAGAGGGGGTATGGTCTCATCACTTGGTATACCAAAGGAAAATTAAAAATTATACTATATTTTTCAGCTTCAAAGATGGCTTAAGGACTTTGGGGTTGTTGGCCACTGTCCGACAACACCCAACATTGTTTAAGGACATTTTCTGTCATCAGCCAAGCCCATTGACAGGTAAGGACGACAAGGAATTATACATATTTTTCGTCTTATTCGAAGGGTTGTGAAGAGACAGGATTATTAAGTTAATTGTGTTGTGAATGGTTGATGTAACTATATCATTTTGTTATGCTTATCTACTTTTAACAGCTGAGAGTTTTGAGGATATTTTCAAATTCCAACTCGCGGAAAAGGATTCAAACAAATACGACACTGATCTCAAAGTAAACGGATGGTGGAGAGACTTCCTCCAAGATGTCCAAGGTATGATCAGTATTTATTCTCCTAAAATATCTGTGACAAGTCACTCTAGGCTACATGTACCTTGTATGCTTTTATGATTTGACACAAATACCGGTATCTAAATAAGACGAAATCTGTATTATAGCCTACCGTAGTTATTATTTGAAGTCTGGATTCATGGCAAAATATGTACTGCAAATGCATGACTGTTGGCAATTTCTACATGATTGAATTCATACGGCCCTGGATTTTGAACCAGTGGAATGGACTGAAGAATCAAACACAGTCAATACGTATCCCAACACACTGCATTGTTATGAAGCACTCTAATGAAAGTGTTTTTCTTCAGAGGGAGATGCAGAAGAGGAGAAGATTAGCATTAGCCTTTCAGACATTTTAATATTCGGCACCGGAGCAGCTCAAGTGCCGCCATTGGGCTTCATGCCCATCCCTTCAATTGAACTGTCATATCAAGCTCCTGTTGATCCGGTAACAAAAAAAACCCTGACGCACTTCCCTACCTCCAATACGTGCGCCAACTTGTTGCGGCTGCCTGCTACCCCGTATTATAGTACCTTCAAGGAAAACATGGTGTTGGGAATTGCCTGTTCCCCTGGATTTGGATTTGCCTGAGTTGTTCCAATGATACCTTTGACAGACCTACTATCAAGGATGACTGAATGCCTTTGTCTTCAAAATCATATGGTGCATTCTGAACTTTTAGAGGAAACAAACATGGACCATTTCAGTTCCTCCGTCTTGTTTGCTTCAGCAACCCTGTCCAAACCTTGGGGTAAACTGAAGATTCTCTTGTGCCCTTTGTGATTTTCATTGTTTTTCAGCAGACAAGAAATTAAAGAACACACTATTTGGAAATACCTTGACGCTCTACATTGGAGATAGCAAAACTGAAATTAGATAGGATCTTTCTGCTGCCTTTTTTTTTGAAATTATATTTTTTTAATGCTGGTGAAATTATGTTCAGTTTGGTGTTCTTTCTTCTCTGTTGCTTCATGCCTCCATGTTAGTCAATTCGCATGGTGAGCTGAGTCTGAGGCTTCACTCTGATTTGGACACAGTGAGTTGAGTTAAAGTTAAAACAAAGAATATATATTTTTCACAAATGCATCTTTATTGTTATTTCTTCTTTGGGCAAGAATACATGATGTCTGTCCAAGTGCCTTAAAAAAGAACAATGTACACTGTCAAATCAACCATGATTGTTGATTTGACGATTAACAATCTCCACAGCGGACAAGAACAAATTTGCACCAAAGTAGCCATCATCTGCAAGGGGATCAACTTCGGTCTGGAGTTGTAACACAGTGTCTTCGGATAAATCAAATGGCAGTTCAGGAACTTGTACATTGTTGTTAGTTTGAATGTCTGGCACAGGACCATCTTCGTCCACGGTGTTGATGAGGTCCAAATCGAATGCATCATTATGAACCATCATACCCCTAAGGAAAAGCATGTTGGGAGTATTATGCTTCTCTGTTCGAACTGGATGATTATTCCATTGGTTACGGAATTCATCAAGGGCTCTGTTTATGCGCGGCACAAAAATGTATCTTAAAGCGTAGATGTGTACTGGGTTGTACCTGTCTGCCAAACCTGTATGTTCCATATTGTCAAATAGTTCAATAAAGAATGAGTTGACATTCTGTCCAACATCACGCCAAAGCCTTTCGATGCGCTGGTTATGAGTGGACAATCCGGTTATCACACTCCCTCTGTAGAGTCCTTTGTTACTCAACATGTAGCGTGCAACAAGCACATTTTCAGTCCCATAATCTGTACGTACACGTGACGGGCAGCCATAGGCTTGAACTGCATCAGCAAAACATTCCAAGACAACAGATGAGCGGTTGGTGTTTGAACAACGTAGATACGTGCAGAGTCTCGAGAAGCCGTCAATTCCCCCATGAATGACAAAGCCCCAAGGATCAATCAGCTTGTGATTGCCATCGATATGCCTGAAAAAAAAAGACTAGTGTAACAATTACAAATATAATACCAAACCTTAGTTCTTACATTATTCACCTGTGTTTGTGAACCTTTCGTATTGATTGATATTATTACTCGACAAATACTGAATGCTTAATGTATACATGTACATGTAAGGCAACTTCAATTATCCGAGAGTGCACCAGTTTGTAAAAATACTGCAATGTATGTATATTAAATTTCTCATGTTGTGGTCGGTACATGTAGGCCCAACTCAGTTTTCAGTCATGGCAATAGGATTGATTCAGTAAACAAAGAGCCTACCATATGTAATTAGGATGTGGAACACTGTAATGTCTCCGGTAAATCACACATCTTCGACGAAGTGCTCTACCAACAGGATCCACTCGAGCAAGACTATCCCTGACTCGCTGTCGCTGAATTTTGTATCCTGTTAAATTGAACAATTCAAAGAATCTCTTTAAATATTGGCCTTGACTGGAGGTTAAGTGCTCAAAAAGTACAATGTAGTACTCTGACATGGTGACAGACTATAATAAATTGCATCATTTCATCTTGCAAAGTTTGCGTGCAATCAACCATTGTAATTCTAAGTATAATCACTTAAGGGCCATGGGACCATTAGGCCAGAGTTTAATCAGTTGCAAATTAGCTGAAGGAAACTATAAGTTCTTAAAACAACCTAAATTCTAATTTTGTACGAAACATTAACTAACCTCGTGATCGAAGAGCACCCATCATTAATGTTTCCCCACAAACAGTAGTCACTTTCATTATTGCAGTCACAATTTCATCCAGTTCATTGTTAGTGATTTCAGAATATTCTAAATCACAATCAAGAAACTCATAGCTCTGTCGTCTATTCCTCAGTGTCCTCTCACTCACTCCAATCATACTGGCAATTGACCTCCAATTAAACCCAGCATCCCTCAAAGACTGTACAGTCACAGGGTTGATTTGAATACTGGGCCGTCCACTTGGCCGATTGCCACACTGGTTTCCATCATTTAAACATGGAGCCCCACTGACGACGGAAAAATTTGAATTACAGTTTCTAGGGCCAATTTCACTCATGAGATGATAAATCTTTAATTCAAATTTTTCCCTCAATGCTAAAAGCTGGGCCAGTACTGCACACACAAGTTTGGTAAATTGGGCAAGATCGGCCTGTTTGGCTAAATCCTGTTCCTCATTCATGAGATCATATGCACGCGAGAACATAACATTTGTAGTTCTGATCTGTTCTTCAAGCTGTCGACGGTACTGTTCTGCAACATTGATGTCGTGTGTGGAGGATTGGGGATAGGCCTCAGCAACGAATCGAACAAGTGCCAACCAAAAGTCAGAAACTGGCCTCGGACCCAAAGCGCGATCAGCATTTCCTCTTGGCATGGTTGGCTGGACAGTGGCTTCATCAAGTTAACATTCTGTGAACTGAAAGAGGAAATATTTTAGAATAACAAATTGGTACAATTTAGCTCAAAACATGCTTGGTTAAAACTGATAGGCCGAAGATGATCATTTATATAAGCAGATAAGCAAGAATTTAACCTTGTTATAAATACCGTGGATATACGTTTGTATACCGGTATTGGGAGTGAGAATATGAACATACATAGGGGCCGGGGATAGTTGTAGGCCAACAGATAAGGCCTTATCCTGATTGAAATGGTATTTGCTAAATTCATGGTATACCCATACCGTCACCACACCATGGTGTTGTAGACTGTAGGCCTACCTGACACCACACATGCGCGAGGTATGTTGGGTTGGTTATACTTCTTCTTCACCTTCGGGTACTTGGAATGACCGTCTGTGGACGTATAATTTCCGAGGGGGATGTGTGCGCAAGTAGACATGGAGGCCTACATGTAGAAGCATTGAGCATGGTAGGCCATGAAAGTAGGCCTGGCTAGAAGTAGATATGATCATGGACCTTTATACTAAAAGGTCCATGATATGATAGGCCCTACACTACATAAAACATACACGTATACATTTTGTACGCATAGGATACACAGTAGGCCTACACATGGTTGCACACGTACCTAGCCGCCTACACCTGACATGTACTGTAATCCTACACATCATGACAAGGATGCCGAGTGACTGAATGTCAGAGTCGATACATGTTTCAAAGACATATCAGGCAAATTATAGGTTCAAAATGCGCAATGCCTCTCACCTTTCATTCTTAAGGCCGACACCACTGTATCGGATTCTCGTTGTCTTTTGACATGTTTGAGTGTTTAGGCTATACAGGCAATCAATCATGTCGTGAAACAGAACGCATCAGAAGTACCACAGATTCTACGTCATCAATTTTGTGGTCACGTGCGTCTTGAATATGGTCACGTGAGTCTTGAATATGGTCACGTGAGTCTTGAATATATTTTGTTCAAGGTTGAATATATTTTGTTCAAGGTTGGACATATTTTATGCAAGGTTGAATATATTTTGTTCAAGGTTGGACATATTTTATTCAAGGTTGAACATATTTGATTCAAGGTTGAACATATCTTATTCAAGGTTGAAAACATTTGATTCAAGGTTGAACATATTTTAGTCTTGAACATATATTTCCTTCTTGAACTTATATTTAACTTCTTGAATGTTAATTCTAAAGTCTTGAATAAATTCCGCTTTGGCTTGCCATAGGCATTCTCCAAGCGTCGTCATGGTGAATGACCAATCACATTACATGCATTACCACATGTACCAACTGTCTTGGATTAGCGTTGGCCATCTATGGCAAGCCAAAGCGGAATTTATTCAAGACTTTAGAATTACCATTCAAGAAGTTAAATATAAGTTCAAGAAGGAAATATATGTTCAAGACTAAAATATGTTCAACCTTGAATCAAATGTTTTCAACCTTGAATAAAATATGTTCAACCTTGAATCAAATGTTTTCAACCTTGAATAAAATATGTTCAACCTTGAATAAAATATGTTCAACCTTGAATAAAATATGTCCAACCTTGAACAAAATATATTCAAGACTCACGTGACCATATTCAAGACGCACGTGACCACAAAATTGATGACGTAGAGCGTAGAATCTGTGGTACTTCCGATGCGTTCTGTTTCACGACAGGCATTGCGCATTTTGAACCTATAATTTGCCTGATATGTCTGTGAAACATGTATCGACTCTGACATTCACTCGGCATCCATGTCATGATGTGTAGGATTACAGTACATGTCAGGTGTAGGCGGCTAGGTACGTGTACAACCATGTGTCAAAACCTCGTGCGAACAATTCGAGCTCCGAAACGCAACACAAGTACCATGGGTTCGGGAAAGTCCGTAAAGCATCAAAACATGAGCAACTACGTCATCAATTTTTGTGGTCACGTGCGTCTTGAATATGGTCACGTGAGTCTTGAATATATTTTGTTCAAGGTTGAATATATTTTGTTCAAGGTTGAATATATTTTGTTCAAGGTTGACAATATTTGATTCAAGGTTGACAATATTTGATTCAAGGTTGACAATATTTGATTCAGGATTGAACATATTTTGGTCTTGAACATATATTTAACTTCTTGAATAGTAATTCCACGGTCTTGAATAAATTCCGCTTTGGCTTGCCATAGCCATCTGACACCCTTTGTTTGATAGTTTGGAGCGAAAAAAGATATTGCCAACCTTGAAAGAACGTATGGGAATGTTACATAAAACCATTAGGCATTACCTGTCACATTGTATACCTTCCAATGCTTGCTTTGGTCGACTGTGCAGTAGCTCAGGGTACATAGCCGCCGACGCGGTCGTCCAAAAAGATTTTGGATGGATGACGACGCATCAATTGGACTGGAAGAAAGACCAGTGACCTGATCCGCCTCGCCGAGGACAGAAGCTTAGGGTCGCACCAATAGCTGCATGGCTGCGGGACATGATGATGCAATGATGATGAATTCACAGATCTCTCATATGACCACAGTCACTTGAGTTTACATGGTTTATCACCAGTATGAAATCATTTCCGATCCCTCAGATGATCACATTCACATTGGTTTATCACCAGTATAAACCCCCCCCCCCCCCCCCTCAAGGACCTCCTTCACAAATCCTACTGGGATCCTCCCTTTTTAAAAAAGTCCTCCACGTGCGCATTCGTATTTCCCGCGTTTAGGAACTCGTGAACTAACCTAATGGTGGCGTGACCTATTTATTACTAGAAGAACTCCGACATCCCTCAATGTGTACATCGAGGATATAACAAGTCGCACGTTATTGCGTGTGTTTTGCGATTTCTATATTTTTTGAACAGACACGTACGTGAAAGAGGTATAATCATTTATTTCTCGATAAGTTAGATGACTTCCGTGTAAAATGTCCTTTTATCTTGTTATTTATTGTTAGTTGTGTTGTATTTTAGAGTCGGATGCTGTGATGATCAGCAAATTGCGTAAAATCGTAATTTATTTCAGATTTGCCTGGGGCTGGGCCCTCTTCTGATTCTCGACTTCTGTGTGGGGAGAGTAGCAGTGCATATAATACGCATTGTAATGCCCTGTATCACCGTGACTAGATCGTGTACTAATAAGTTTATGTAACCACAATATCACAGGCATAGCTTGCATACAGCTCGGCGAAGTTTGGCCGACCACGGCATTTGGCAAGAGCCAAAAGGCGCTCATCTGGAAGAAGAGAGTCCTTCGCGCTATTTTCAAACAGGGCGTCATTCATTGTCTTTTGTCTTAGTCACCGGCCGTGGCCATACTGCATACAGTGGGGGGGGGGGGGGAACTTTTTATTCTATTTCCTACCAGGAATCACAAGCAATAAAAAGAAAATGGTGCGAACAGTGGACATACGACAGTCGACACTATAAGGAGTTGGCCCGGAAATGGCGATGGTATGGTTTCGACAATGGGAGACTGCTAAAATGTGGCATTGGGAATGTTTGCATTCTCGCTTTGCAAGTTGACAGATTCTACATTATAGCAGTCTTCCACTGTCTAAATGGTACCATCGCCATTTCCGGGCCAACTTAACTGTCCTATTCTGCATACATGGAAATACTTCCCTACAGCATAGCAGTGTCATGATAAACAGCAAACCTAGCAAGCTGAGCATATCTTTGAAGAGGGCTTTCATTGAGAGATTGGTTAAAATTTATATTATTGATAACGGGTATGAAGAAAAAAATTATTTGAACATGGTAAAATTAAAGTGCCATTGGCAATATATACAGTTAGTTAACCAATTAATAAAACGATCCTATTGCATCATCATGATTTCATCATTTTCTAGCCTGTTTTTGTCCTCCTCCAAATGAATTGAAACTTAGTGGGTTTCCCAAATAATCAATACTGTGAGATCATTATTGGCTTATCTAACAAATATTATTTTCAGTTATTGAAACTTTCTGATTGATTTAGTTGAACTTTATACGATAGTCAAGTCATTTGTGTGTCGGATTATGTGGCATGTTTCATCATCTCTCTGTGTAGCTTACATTCCTTTCACTTATCTGTTGGATTAGGTAGGACTTGTCAGACGGTGTTCCGTCATTTCTTGTGTTTGTGTGGCAACTGTCATTTCTTCAATAAATCTATTTGAAATTGATGTTGTCTATGTGAGATCGTTGTCAAGTTCCATTTTTGTGAAAATTGAGTTTGTAACATATTTGATGACTGTTAAGCCTTCTTTAGGTCAGGTGTGAATAAAATAAGGTTGTCACTTAAGCCATTGTCAAGCATTGAACTTGGCTGTAGTTGATGCATTTTCCAGCATGGTTGTCCACCTTTTTGCATTTGTGTTCTAAATTATTGACCTGTGTTATAAAATTAAACGTTATTTCATTATAACTTACTTTCTATTTTGGTTTCAGTCCTAGCCCTTATCTTTATCTCTGAGTCGTTGAATCCAAGATGTTATCAGCTGCGAGGCTGTGTCGATTTCCTGTGACTTCATTGGTTGCTGGAACTCTTAAAAGCACACCCAAGACATGCAAAATTGTGACAAAACCATTGAACTGTACATGTCTGGTTACGAGGAGTGAAAATTATGCTTCTCAAGCCAGAACACGCATTGGATTTGGGAAGAAGATGGCTCCCACCAAGTCCAAGACAAGTTCGCTAAAGGAGGCCATCATGGCACCTGCGGGAGATTCTGGTGCGTATTTGTATGCTTTACTAAATAATCGATGACATGCGTCTATGGATGAGAAAATGTAGCCCCAGTTATATTCCATAATCCATTCACCTGCCACCTTGTCCTTGGACCTTTGGGATCGCAAGATGGAGGAGCTTGGATATGTAAATCTGTTTTTCTTGCTGCCTTGTAGTATTTTTATTTATCATGGGTGCAATTGATTGATTGTGACTTTGCTTTTATCTGCAATATATCTTGGTCTTTCAGCTTTCACCCTTGGTCGAGGACTTGTTGCTGGTGCATCAGTGATAGGCATTGGTGCACTGTGTTACTATGGATTAGGACTTTCAAATGAGGTTGGAGCTCTTGACAGATCTGCGTAAGTATATGAATTGTGTTTTTCTTGAGAACATTGTCTTAACAACAAGACTGAAGTAGAAAAATTTATTTTATTCATTGTTGTTGCCAAAATGGCGGTTTGATACACTACCTATTAAAATTTATGTCATTTTAAGAGACAGAACTTTGAGCTGCCGACTGGTGTGAAGTTTGGACTATAAGTCTTATGATATGAACATCCTGTGCGATATGAAATAGGCTGTGCCTTGCTCAAGGACACTCCGTCAAACAACACTGTCAGCGATGCATTTCGATTCATGAAGAACTCTTCTGATCTCATCATTTGAGTTTTTCTGGGAACATAATCCTGTCACTTTCTTATTACAGATTATGGCCCGAAGAGGTGAAACAACGCATCAAGTCCACATACATGTATTTTGGAGGAGGGTTAGCTGTAACAGCTGTATCAGCCCTTGCTATTGCAAGAAGTCCTGCCATGATGAACATGATGATGAAAAATTCTTGGTTGGTAAGTCTTGTCCTCATTGGATGCAGTCTTGTTAGCACTTGTTGCAGACCACTACAGTTGGCTGCCAAGAGTACCCAGCTCCCGTCAAGGAGGTGTTCAACAGAGATGTTTTTTTCCTACTTGTAGATGTGGTATTCCCTGGCAAAGGAACACAGTGCAAGGAATCTTGGTTTAAAAGTCTTTGTAGGCAATCAAAGAAAAGGGGCTTTCCCAATGTCCATGTCTATGTTAAACGCACAGTTCAGATCCGACACCTTATCCATTAGATCGTGCTACCCTTCTCCCCACCCGGCCCCAAATCAAATGGTTGATTCCCCCTTCAGGTTTTTTTACTAGTACCGGTATCTATTCTTACTTATTACAGGCCATTGGGGCAACATTCGCAGCTATGATAGGCAGTGGAATGATCGCCCGATCTATTCCATATAAAGAAGGTTTTGGTGCCAAACAGGTGGCGTGGATGGTTCACGCTGGAATCATGGGTGCTGTGGTGGCACCACTCACACTTCTCGGTGGGCCTCTGCTGGTCAGGGCTGCGTGGTACACAGCTGGCATCGTTGGAGGTAGGTTGGTTTTGCTGTAATTAAACCTAAGAAAACATTGATACATACACTAATACATACAATGATTATTGTGCCAAACTGGTCATTTCTAAATTCTACAATAATTGACCTCTTTAATCCGAACTCCTCTTTCTTAAGGACTGCATTTCTCAGGCGCTAGGATGTCCCTAATAGTGATGTTCTACTTAAAAGTACCTTATTTGTTCGCACCTATTCAAAATGATATGCTCTCTTTCTAGGCCTTTCGACTGTTGCTGTCTGTGCTCCAAGTGAAAAGTTCTTGAACATGGGCGGTCCTTTGGCTGTTGGTCTTGGACTTGTATTCGCTTCTTCCATTGGTAAGTTTGTGAACTTTCAGCTCATATCAATTTATGAGTTAATCTACTTGCTGTAGTAAATTGATTCGTAAATGCTACATGTATGTATCGAGGTGGTCTGTCTGAGTCCTCAAATTCATTGAGTATGCATTTGAGGATTTTATGCATGTCATATTTTTCTTGTTTTTGCAGGTGGTATGTTCCTTCCTCCCACCACCGCCCTGGGTGCTGGTCTTTACTCTATCAGTATCTACGGGGGACTTGTATTATTTGGAATGTTCCTTCTTTATGACACACAGAGAATCATAAAAAAAGCAGAGACGTATCCAGTTTATGGAATGGCACCTTATGACCCAGTAAATGAGTAAGTGTGAAGCATTTTAAAGGGGGTATGGGCAGGAACTTGGTGGGGCCCAAATAGTGGTCATATGCAAGTTATTGAATAGAACCCGATTGAGGGCACTATTGTCCACTTGTGCTTCAGGCAGAGTCAAGCTAATTGATCTGTGAAATCCCCTTTGATAGATAATGATTTAATTGGCAGGACCTCTCCTAGAGAAGCAGTGGAGAGGCTCTTCCTGATTCTTGATCCTGACTGAAAGACATTTTCTGAAATCTTCTCAGATCTGTGAAATCCCCTTTTATAGATAATAATTTAATTGGCAGGACCTCTCCTGGAGAAGCAGTGGAGAGGCTCTTCCTGATTCTTGATCCTGACTGAAAGACATTTTCTGAAATCTTCTCAGATCTGTGAAATCCCCTTTTATAGATAATAATTTAATTGGCAGGACCTCTCCTGGAGAAGCAGTGGAGAGGCTCTTCCTGATTCTTGATCCTGACTGAAAGACATTTTCTGAAATCTTCTCAGATCTGTGAAATCCCCTTTGATAGATAATAATTTAATTGGCAGGACCTCTCCTAGAGAAGCAGTGGAGAGGCTCTTCCTGATTCTTGATCCTGACTGAAAGACATTTTCTGAAATCTTCTCAGATCTGTGAAATCCCCTTTTATAGATAATAATTTAATTGGCAGGACCTCTCCTGGAGAAGCAGTGGAGAGGCTCTTCCTGATTCTTGATCCTGACTGAAAGACATTTTCTGAAATCTTCTCAGATCTGTGAAATCCCCTTTGATAGATAATAATTTAATTGGCAGGACCTCTCCTAGAGAAGCAGTGGAGAGGCTCTTCCTGATTCTTGATCCTGACTGAAAGACATTTTCTGAAATCTTCTCAGAAGAGTTCCAGTAATGAGTGAATGGGTAATTTCGAAATGCTGATTGTAATATTCTTACGTTTTCAGATCTATCAGTATCTACCTCGACACGTTAAATATCTTCATTCGACTTGCCATGATTCTTGCTGGTGGTGGCGGACGGAGAAAATAAACTTGCTCCACTTAGGACGAAATCATGGAATGTGCTAAAGGATGATCAGTTTCGAGGATTAAACATCATTCTTGGACCTGAGGACTGTGTGCAGAATCATCTCCTTGTGAATAACTAGACTGCACAATTTCGGATATGCTTCGAGTAATAGTCAGTTTACTCCCATCTGTAGTTACCATCTGTGTACCTCCCATCAAAAATTTATAAGGCGAGCTTATATATTTTGGCTACCATGTAATAGCATGTTGAACCAGAATTGCATGTCAAGTATGTATTGATAGGCTTTTAGCTTAGCTTACTTTCTTCAGAGAAGGTCGACATGTCGTTTACCCTTCCATCCACAAAGACACTAATTCATACTGATAGGATGATACTGCAGTTTCACTGACCTAGGAACGTTTCTGAATAATCATCAAATGAGATATATTGGGCACCATTTTCAAAATGTTCAATTTGGATAGGCAATGGGTTGGCAATACCAAGTAGTTTGAATATCATGGCCACGCGTACCAGCTTGACCTTTGGTTGACTTGTAACAATCTTAGATCATTGAATCTAGAGTATCATGATACTCTTGCTTTGATACATGTGGTCATGAGTTTAGAAACACACTTCATATATTAGTCAGATATGTTAACTTAATGGTTTGAGGTGGTGTTATTGATATCTGATGAACTATACTTGTAAATTGCTGTGATAATAAAATGATAATGAACATATTTTGTGTTGTCTTTATTTATTGTACAAGCCTGGCATAACTGACACTGTCCTGAATTTTTACCAGTGAAGTGGAAGACTTTTTAAAGTTTTCCTATATTCATGCAAGTTATTGGAGGCCATTTCAATGATGTTCCTGTTCCCTGTCTTAGACACCCTTACTCTCCAAATGACCAATGACTCGAGGCGTGGCCTTGAATCTAATGAGATTTTTTGTCAACATAAATATCAATCGATACAATCATGATGGCTACACTGGACAGTGTTAGAAGCGCAATGAGAGGTAAACACTCCAGCACATTACCAATAAATGTATTGTAATGTCCAGATATTTGCATAAAATCACCCGGGAATGGAGACAATTTTGAAAGGGCACCATGGAATGGGAAAATTTATTCTGCGACAACCACAACATACTTCCAAGATGGCGTCTTAGCAAAGCATAAACAAACCAAAAAATACCCGCATACCACTGATTTCATCGTAATGAGTACTGATATCGGTTCATCTAGGAAATCTAACATTCATGAAAATGTTGGACTTCAGTTAAATGATGTAAAAACCCCTGTCCGACAGAAAATGTCGTCGGGAAGGCGGCATTCCGGTGGGGGTCGTCAACAAAATGAAAAATTTGAGAAACCACCACGATTGTTGAGCACAAGTTCCACAACCACAACCAGCCATGCATCTGTTTCGTCTGCTGGGAGTATGGCACCTAATGCTCGTCTTTCAGGATCTAGTCGTGCTAAAGTTTCTTCTGTTTGTGGGGCTAAACCCAAGCAACAACCTCTTCCTCAGGCTCAGCAAGCCAGGTAAATGAAATAAAAATGAGAAATGAAATTGTTGTGGAGACAGCATAGCATTCGTCACTAGAATTGGACTGTCAATCTATTCTTAGATTGACAACACAGAAGAAGAAGAAGAAGACAGAAGAATATCTCAATGAATATGCTGTACAGCTCTCCCAGGCAAGGTTGACAGCACCTCTCCGCTGAGACTAGAGATAACATCGTTGCCAGGTTGGGTATATTGACCTGAGTGTAAGAAGTTGCATTGTCTTTAGTACAGACAAAATTTAATCATAGTTACCTTCATCCCAGCTAGTCAGCAAACCTAGGCCATTGAGTTCATTGTTTATTCCTTGGATTGTGTACAACTACAAGAATCATTTTACATTTACAGACAAAAGAAAACAAAACCTTATCCAGTCGCTGAAAGACCTTCCCACCAAGCAAAGATAAAGAAAGGGTGTTCCCCTCTGCGGCAGACACCTGTGGTCAATGGAGATGCTGACTTCTATGACAATGATGATGAATTGGATGCTGATGATGGACAGGATGTCATGTTCTACAATGTGCCAAGTGAAAGAGAGAAGTCAGAAGAGGTTGACAAAAAGAGAAAGTTTAAGAAGATGACTGAAGAAATGATAGTGAGTTGCCTGCTTTCTTGATAGTGAAATATTTGTTCATCGAAGATACTTCTTCATGCCATTTTGTTGACTAAGTCCCTGTATCTTTTTCTAAATTTTGCTTTGTATGATGGGGATACTTATTTCAAACTTTTGTCTCTCTTCAATCTCATTCTCATCTCTTCTGTTTCATTACCAGTAAAATTTATTATTCAAAATCTACTTTCTTTTCCAGTTTGATAGTTCTCAAGAAAGTAATTGTCATAGAGTCTATGAAATTATTTTACATGCTGCTGGGATTAAGAAGATTGAAAACTTGCAAAAGGTAGGTATTTCACAAAATAATAAAATAACAGCCCATGGGTTTTTTATGCTATTTTAGTTATGAATATCAGAATGAGAATATCTCTGATAAGAATATTACTCGATTAAGAGAGGAGTAATTCCTGTTTATACTTGGCATGCAACAAACTAGTTTTTTTAAAATGATGGATTTTTTTAAAAATGATGGCTTTTTAAAAATGATGGATTTTTTGTATAAACGTTTTTCTCTCTCATCATTGTTCTAGTTCACCAAATGCCGGGTGCTTGACCTTTCTTGTAACCACATTGAAAACATAGAAGATTTGGAACAGCTGCAAGATCTTAGGGAACTGAAACTCTATGATAATCAGCTCAGGACCATCCAAAACTTAGATTGGTAAGTCAAGCAATCTGCAATCTGCAAACTCTATTCTCTTCCCTCTACTTGCGATCCGAAGTAAAAGACCCATAAAGAATAGAATCAGTTCCTGAAACCATCGGCTAACTGGATGGCCTCCAGGACATAGTATGACGTAGGAGTGATTGATTCTGCAGATGATCTAGGTTTCTTAGAGCTGGTTTTTATCATGTTAATTTTACCAGAAATCTTCAAAGACAAATATTTTCTAATCTTTTTTCAGTTTGAAAGAATTGGTCCATCTACAACTTCAGCATAATAAAATCAAGTCTTTAGGTGAGTTCATTATAGTAGAGCTGCAAAGCTCACAAGATGAAACCAACCCAGACTGTGTCTCTGGATGTGGAGGTAGCTTGGATGATGGGGAACAGATAGATATTCCTTGCTCTTAAATATCCCTTCCCAAAAGACATGAAAGATGAAACTTGAAAGTCAAGATTACCAATGAGTTTAACTTCCTTTCTAGGTCGAGGTATAATAAACCTTAGGAAGTTATCCCAATTAAGACTTGACCATAACTGCATCATGAAGTTGGAGGGAAAGGAGTTGACCAGTTGTTCACAGCTGACTGCTTTAGATTTGAGCTACAACAGACTAGATAGTGTTGTGGTAAGTAAGCCGCAAACAAATTTATAGATTTGATCCCATCTGTGATGGTTGCCAGGGCAGCCATCTTGAACGTGGATCCCTCTTATAAAGAATAATTTTACTGAGATGCCTTGGTTAGGCCTATATTGGAGGCATAACTTAGTTAAGTTGCAATTACTTTCAAATCCAGTTGTCAGTGAAAGTACCAGCTATCTATTACATGACGCCATGATTTTAGAAATTTGAGATTCTTTTTTAACTTTGTATTTTCTTTCAATGAATGTTTTTTATTCTTTCAGGCCTTAAACTGTTTACCAAACCTAGAAGAGTTACAAGTAGCCAATAATCGACTAAAGGTTGTTGGAGACCTTTCACGTTGTCGAAAGGTATGTTGAGACTTGAAATTGTCTACTGTTTTAGCACAACACAGAATTATATGTAATGGCTCAGATTGAACCTTTCCTCTTCAAATTTTTTTTGCATGCAGTGCGGACAACAGATTTGTCTGATCCATTTTGCAAGTCACCAAATGTAAGTCTATTCATTTGCCCAAGAAAGTATTCATGAAAGTTTGTAACTACTGACTTACTGATGAAATGTCAACAAATTGAAAAGATACTTTATTGGGAAAATTGAGGCATTTCATGTCTTTTTTTAAGCTCCAAGATATAGACTTCTCAGGAAACCGCTTGACAGATCTGTCTGGTTTGAAAGGCCTACCAAACCTCATGGTGCTAAACGTATCGAGAAATCACTTATTCAACTTGAAATCTGTGGGAAAATTGCGATCCCTCCAAGAACTGAATATCTCATACAACAAGGTGTCCGAGTTATCGTCTCTGGTGCAGCAGTTTCCGAATCTGGAAATTCTGAATATCAGTAACAATAGTATTGAAAAGTGGGAAGAAGTGGTATGTATTTCAATGATTTGTTAATTTGCCAATCAAAGACTTTTGCATATTCATTTAATACTATGAGATAACTGCAAGTATTAGTGTTCATGAGATTACTGTGCACACGGAGAATGAATGTCTTCACTGAGGTAAATGAACAGTCACCATTTTAAAGTTCGAAGTGGTAAGTGTTATTTGTGTTCAGTTTGTTAATGTAAGATTACAGAGGTTTAGATTATTGAAAGACGTTAGGCAAGCTTTTACTAAAACTGAATTAAACATTAATACATATATGTGATGGCCACCTATGAAACATTGGTTGGCATGTGCAATTTTTCATTTTAGGACAAGCTCAAAACCTTGACCAACCTCGTAGAACTGTTTGCATCTAAGAACCCAGCCACTGAATGTGCTGTCCAACAAGCTCACCAGGATGTGCGTCTGCTACTTCCCCACCTTGACATGTTGGATGGATGCCACTTGAAGAAGCTTACCCCCAGATCTAGTGCGCCAATCATGAGGCCAATGTCGGCATCAACAAGTGAGTAAGATATGCGTAAAATATCAAAATAGGCAGTCACAATACATTGCAAGGCCTAGCACTAGGAATGAGTTTTACTAATAGGTGAAAAGAATGCCCAACTCTGACCCAGTTATGAGTGGAGGAGAAATCCTGGGATGTGCCTGTGAACTGTTGCCCTGAGCAATGATTAGCAGGTATGAGCAAACTTCTAGAAAAGTGCAGACACTTAGACGAAGATTTAGAGTGTCAGTAAAATACCTTATCGAGCCCAACCAAGGTATTTTCTTGTAAAATGTTGTCTTTGTCTTACAGTTGTAAGTTCTCGCCATGTAGAATGTCAGCTGAAGACGTTTGATGACGAAATATCAGCATTTGAAGTTGACATGAACAGAAAGTAAGTATGAAGTCCCGCTTGAGGCTCTGTGTGTAGAGGCCGGATAAGCACGGACCTCATGAACTTGTCTATAGTGATGACCAAAAGGGCCAAGAGAGGTGGTCACTATTATTAGGATTCAGATGCTTTTTTATTGCTAAATCAAAATTACCATGACACTACCAGATAAAGATTTTGTCAGCTAAATCGGCTCCCTTCATTGTGCCATTTTCAGGTTTGAGTCACTGTTTTCATCCATGTCGATGCTTCCTGAGAAATCTCCTAACCGACCAGATTCTGCCTTCAGTAGGTGTCTCTCCTCAAGTGGAGGAAGCAGGCCGAGTAGCAGGTGGGCTTGATTGGCTTTTTGTGCTTTGGACTGACTCTAAATAGTCGATTTCTTGATACCAAATCAAAATGCAGTAATTGTATTACTCGAAATGCGTATAGTTGTGATACCTGGCAAAATCCATGATTCTTTGCACGAAAGTGTAGGCAATCAGATAGACTTGGCAAAATCCCTGATTCTTCGCATGAAAGTGCAGTCAGTCAGATAGAGGTAGTCAGAATTGTTTGTGCATAATTTTGTCTTCTGTTTTTCAGACGATCCAGAATTATGGAAGCCAAGGAATTTGCTGCACAGAATTTCTGAAAGGTGTCATCTCGCCTAACTCCTTGTCACATCAGTTCATGTATTTCCCTTGTTAGGATAACTTGTCCATAGGACAGACAAAATAGACAGGTTTTCTATTCTCAGCAGTCAAGCAAAGATACTGTTAGCATGAATATGTGGTATCAACTGACCATAGGCTAGCATCCTCAAAAGGATGTTCTAGTGTCCTACCGTCTGTGATTTCGTTATCATTCCATGAACTGATCTTTTTAGTGTATTTATGTAACACCAGTATCACCCACTTGGTGACTGTTAAGGTAACCTGGCTTATGCCATCCTTTGTAGTAGTGGACCATCAAGGATACATCTACACTTCCAGTTAGCAGTGCAAAGTTTGAAAAACTGTTTGTTCATGCTGGCCATAATGTTAAAGCATATTTTATACATTTTATGTAGTCCGTCCTTCGTAAAAATCAAATATATATTCACTCAATCACTTTTGCACACCTGTTCATAAAATGGAATATACAGGTTCAAGGCAGCAATAGAATCACTGGATTCCACTGTGACAGCTGGAGTTGGGGATGAACGGAGCTCTATTATTACCCAGAACAGGTATATTCAGTCTGAAGAACCAGCATGTTTTGTATGAAAAAATATTTTATATTGCGTAGACATATCGATGTGTGAATAGTGAAAATTTTGTAAATATTGTATTGACTATTCTTGTTTTCCTCCACTTCTGGCCAGCACCTAACAGCACATCAACTGATGTGACCTATCAATCAATTTGTTACTTTATGACCTCCAAAGTCCATCGTCATTCCAGCTTTGAAAATTATGACAATTGGGGACAGTTCATTTCATCATTTACCCCTACCAGGTACTGTCCTGAAGAGGAGGACACAGTCTTCTGTGTATTTATTCTCAAATGTTATTCTACTGATAAAACCCAAAGACATTTGACTGTTGTTTATAAAGCAGACACAGTATTCATTTCATAATCCAATGGTGTACAAGTGCTTCTTTTCTTTTCTGTGTGAATTTTTATCTGAAAATACACAAGTTTCACCAAATACTAGAGTCTGTCTTTTTTGTTTGTCCCCAAGTGCAATGGTGATTCAGGACCTTTGAGAAGAACACCCATTAATTATTTTTCGCTTAAAGTGAGTGTAGTACATCACTACATGTAGACGTCTGTCTCTCAAACCCATGCAAGTATCAAACTTAGCCAGGAGATGCCAGTCGTCTGCGCAGCAGGCGGCAACAAGCTTCCTCCAGCAAACCCTATCCTGGCCTAGGAACTCAATTTGACTAGGTGTCGCCAGTCTTTCTCCATCTCCTAGCAATGACTGGATCTAAGACAGGAAGGACATTCGCTGGCGACCTGGACATCTTCGGCCATGAATCGGCTGGTACAAGAGGGCATACAATTTGGCTGGTTCATTTTCTGGCTTTCGTAGTTTATGCCCCAGAAATGTCAGTTGCTGGTGTTGTACAAGGTGTATTCGGGGGGTGCACTTCACCATGGAGTACAGTGTTGCATTTGAGTGGTTCAGATCATATCTGTCAGGATGATACCTGGGAACAAGATCTGCTGCCAGTCTACTTGTGTACGGAGTTCTGCAGGGCTCAGTTCTTGGGCCGCTCTTCTTTCTGATATATGGGCTACCTCTTGGGCATCTTACCAGTGCACATCCCATAGGAAGCCTTGGCTTTGCTGACGATGATCAAGCACACACAGCAATTCGTCTCATCCGAGGTGCTCAGGAAGAGGAAGTGCGAACTGTTTGCGACAAGTTGAAACCTGTCTGTGGTCCATACAGGCTCGCTGAAAACTTCTTGAAAGGAAATCCAGTTAAAACTGAGATTCAGCTGTTTGCCATGCAGCAACGTCTACTTGCACTGTGTATAGAATCAATCTCTGCAGCTGGGGTGACAGTTAGTGTTGCCAGTGGTCCAGTACGAAACCTGGGAGTTCTTTTTGACCCGTCTCTCTCAATGATGGCTCATGTCAATTCAGTTGTTAGTTCAGGAAACTTCCATTTACACAACATCGCAAATGCACGAAACTGCCTCACGAATGATGCCACCAGAACACTCGCACGAGAGTTAGTCTTATCAAGGCTAGATGATGGATATCATAAAAGTTATGATCAGTCAGCTTGATATGCAGCATGATCCGATAGCAGTGATGCTGTTCTCCATGAGTTGGGCGATCACCAAGGATTCACACCCATAAAACAGAATTGTGAGGCAGGCGATGTTATACAGCCGTACCATGGTGGTGAGTGATATGGTTTGGTTCCTCCAGAGTTCCTCTTACTTCCAGAAGCAGCCAAGGCAAAGGCTTTGGAGAGAGGTCTACCTCTTATATGATGCAAATGACATGATAGATAAAAGAAAATGACAGAAAAGTAAAAGTAAAACTGTTTAATTTCAAATCAATGAAAGAACAGTATGAAAATGGATTCTTTTACAAAATACAGCATTTTATCATTCATTTATTTTAAAAGAGAGGTTCTGCAAATCCAACTCTCAAAAGTAAAGATTTGTTATTCATAATCCATTATTTGTGAGCTCTCTGGAATCTCACAGATAATGTTCCAGAGAATTCCTGATCTGAGTGTTCGCATTCCAACGAGAACTTTCTGGTTTATAAACACCCAGTGCTATACATGCCAGAAGAAGAGTCCAATCTTATGTTACGCGGGTTACATGTATGTCAATATCACTTGGGCATGTTTCAGTATTGGCTTGTCTTTGGCGGCAATTGTCCACTCTAAATAAGAAAGAATGTGGCCACTGGACTGTTCTTCCTGTCTGTGTAGCAATGTATGCTGATGATGTGCACACCATGCCCTGGTTGAATTGTGTCCATACATATAATCTCCACGAATATTCTTGCAGCTCAGTGCAGTTTGATATGAGAAAAGTTCTAAATATACACTGGTAGATTCCCCTCATTTTCCACAAGGTAGAGAACATCACCAAGTGCATGTTCAACCACTGTCTGGGCGGCCATGTCAGAAACCTGGAAAACAAAAATGGACTTAGAGAATTACAAACTACATAATATTTTACTGCAACAAAATGTGTTGTCCTTTAAAGGGATACTTGAGGCAGGAGCCAGGTGGACCAGTTGACATCATTTTTGTGATCACTTCAAAACCATTCTGAAATTTCCTATGACATGCTGCTTACTGTCAGAGTTCCTGCCATTTTCAAATGACTGAGACAGTTGCAAATAGACAACAACTCTGCTAATTTTACCTACCGGCTTATAGTCTTCCAGATCTGTAGGTGGGTATCTAAAATCTGGACCAAAGTTAACAGTGATGGTGGAGTTTTTGTACAAGGAAAATGCAGGGTAGTAGGTCCCTTCAGATATATCTTGCCATGCTGTGGATTGGTTGACACCATTCTTGTAAAATACAATCTGGAAAGCAAAGTTGATAAGAATGATAATCGATTTCATGAAATCTTGAAAATGAAAACAAAGGTAACATTTACAAAGCACTTTCAGTAATCTCGGTCTGCCTCCCAAGACCTTCAACCTCCGTAACTATTTTGAAGACTAGGATATCAATAAATACCCATACAGAATCCTTTGAAGCTTACACCTACGAGAAAATACAGCACTTGTGTGAGCTCAACTTAAGAGAACAAAGCCATGGACAGATGGTGTTGCCCTAGCATTTGCCACCATATTGGAGATATTGTCTCAAGAACACTGACTTCAACTTACTTTACTTCCTGGTGATGTCTTTAAACCCTTTTCAGCCTCTGGAATGTAATCTTTTTCTTCATAGTACAAGTTGTTCTTGAACTTAATCAGGGGCTGAAATGAAGGTGAAATAGATACATTAGGTGAATTGCTGCAAGGCATCACAAATGTAGGTGACCATTTCTCTTAAACTGTAATACTCCTTGGCAAATAATTCCCCAGTCAAGAGCAGACACAGAAGATGAAGAAGCAAGTTAATGTCATTACCTACCTTGTCCTTATAAGTTGCTGGTACAAGCTTTGATGAGTCTACCGGTGATGGGAGATAAATGTAGAAACCGATGACATCCCCTTCTACGTATGCACCAGTATAACGTTTGCCACGGCTTTGGTGAAACTTTGTTCCTTTTCTCGACCTCCACGAATAGCTGAACTTGTCATAGCCACAGGGCGCTTGTAAATTACCTGTGAACAAAATAATTTTGTTAGAAAATCAAATAGTACTGTTGATGGTAGTGGACAGAAGAGTGCTGATTTAACATACAAAGAGCTCTTGCAAATTGCCAGAATACAATAGTGAAAACGTTGTTTCTACTAACAAAACATGGCTGTACATGTAAAAGAAATAGGACTCAAGATTTGATAAGATCTCAAGAAAGCTGATGTTACTGACTTCATCTTGATAACACTACAAAGGATTTGTAGTCCACGAATGGAAATACTCAAAATAGAATGATGATTAGCCGTCAGGGCTGTTAAAGTGATATATAGATAATCACCCAGTGTTTGTGACCATCCTATTCTTGTTGCTGCGCCAGAATCTGCAGGCATCTCATCAATGTTGACCTCAAAATACCAAGCACCACGATTCACACCTTGAAACAGAGAAAATAGAATACGAGGATTTGTGATGTGATGATTACGAAGTGTGAATGTAGAAGAAGAGTTTGCTGGCTCTTGGTGCAGTCCTTTTCTTTCTTCAAACTAAATTTCTACATTTTCTTGACTTCTAGTCAGCAGTAGAGAACTGCTGGTGGGATTGTTGTCAAAATGCAATGGTTGCTACAGCAAAGCAAACCACTGATGAAGTGTATCACACCACAATGAAATACCCAGGCAGAATGACTCCTTACCATGTGTCGCCCTGACCATACTGTAGCCTTTGTCTCCAGTGACTGTCATTCGGTCATCAGAAAGCTTCAATTGTGGAGCTGTAAACATATGGAGAGATAGCAGTTAGAAACTACAACCCTTTAAAATGCATATGAAAAGTGATGTTGTTTTACATTGTAAATAGATGAAAGAAAGCCCTCTGATACAAAAAACTTCTTTATTCTTTTATTTTCTAGTTCTTTGCGAAGATAGTTCGAAGATTTCCAAAGGCTGAAATATTCAAATCTCTAAGCATACCTCTGTCATTCATTGAGAGCAAAACATCAGTTCCTTGGAACATCCTATAGAAGTAACCAGGGATTGGTTTCCCCGCCCACTCGATACTCTCATCGAACGCCTGTCTGTTGGGGGCATGAGGATCAGGCTCAGCCAGGTAGTATCTGTAGCCATCTTTATTGAACGGGTGCTCAACTGGATAACCGTGGACAGTCACTTTTGTTGACGCAATCATTTCACTGAAAAAATTACAGCTCATGTGTAGGGGACTTGATTAGGATAAGCAAGAGGGTGAGTGGGTACACTCATCATTTTTTATCCCAATGAACACCATTGCACGGTGTGAATAGTAATTCATCTTCACTAACTCAAAGAGATCTTTCCTTCTAACTTCCAAAATGTCAGCACACATACATTCATTCTTATCTTGATTTTCATTACAAGGTGCTCATCTAGCCAAGCTTCAGTTTTTTCAACAAAATTTAAACTTGTGTAAAAAAAATTATAGGCTCTTACCCTCGTTTCTGCTTGATACCCAGCTGACTGAATCCTTCAGCTGCTTTTCTCTTGGCACCTCTCGTTGTGGCCTTACCAATACCTAAAGAAAGACCAACAGTTGTCTGGATCATGATTTCATTCATTCCAGGACATTAATTTGCAGTCATAAGAAAAGGCACATAACCAATTACAATTATTTCTGTACTTTGACCTAACTAAAGTAAATTCACCACTTCAACATGTGATCTGTTGCACACAGATTTCAGTTTATATGGCCAAGGTTTTTTAAAGAACACTTTGGTGTTGTACTTAAACTCTCCTACTTACTGCTTTCGAGACCGAGATTGCTGGGTTTTGGTTCAGGTTTCTGTGCCTGGCTAAATGCTGTCTTTGAGCTGTCATAAATTGGGCGAATATTCTCAAGATCCTGCCAAAGAAACAGAAAAGTGTCCCTTCATAGTCATACAAAACTTTGGGCCAGTTAATCTAACTCATCTTACAAATTGCAACCAAAATGATTTCACCTGTATTTATTCAGGAATAAGCCCCCTAAACACAATGCTAAAAATCTAAATGAAAGGTTATGGAGGATTAATTAGCAAGTTAACTTACCACCAGAAGACCATAGGTAGGATCCTGGGGCAATTCCTCATTGCACAAGAAATATTCTGAAGAATTGGTCTGAAAAATATTGAATAGAGTAAGTCAGCCAACACAAGTTACAGATTTACAACACAGAATGACCCAAGAATGAATACAACATATCTGTAATGCATTCTCAATCTCAACATGGACATCCCATCTAGTAAAAGAAAGCTGTGTCTGATGCACTCACCAGTGTTTTTGTAATAGTAGCGTGCCATGTGAGTTTTATTCTTCTTGGCATGGTTGTCAAGCTCTCCCAATATCTGTCAATGTAAGGAATGATCTCCTGAAAAAGAAGAAGAAGACATGTATGCAAAATTAGTAAGAGTAGCTCACTAAACTGATATGTGAAGTAAGCAAGAATAGCTCACTAAACATATGTTAAGTTAGCAAGAGTCGCTCACTTTGCATGTCACTCAGAAAAAATGTAGGTTCCACAATGCTCTTAATATACTTTTAAAGCTCCATGCCTGTAGTGCATTTTCCGAACAATTCTCATCAAACTAAAAATTTTGGAAAGGTCATTTCTGAAATCATATTCTCCATTCCAGATTAATGCTGTCTTCCTTAGAATTAACGACTGTATTAAAAGTAAGAAACAGTCAGCTGCAACACTGGGAAATGAAGACTTACCCTGTCTTTCGAAAAGAATTTGCGCTCTTGGAATTGGTAAGTAAGGTTGGCCACAGCAGCCACAACCATCTCTTTGAAGCCTAAAAGTAAATACATGAATAAGATATTTCATTGATCCTAGATGACTCTTCATCATTATTCTGAGCACCATATCCCATTTTGGAGACTTCGGCATACTTACTAGCTTGCTTCTTGGAGAAGCTCTCTTGACCATTCAGGTTGCAATTCTTGCAAAAAAATTGATAATTGGTCATGAATGGAAGACATTTCCTGAAAAGACATTAGATTGTAAAAATTTTGAAATTTTCAATTGCACACAATTATATCATAGCAATATCATGTGAAATCTTTTTTTCTTTCTGATAAAATGACTTTTAAAAATGATTTCCAGAGTGCCAAGAACTCTGAAATCTTTTCAAAATTAATTCTCATGACAGGAAAAGATGATATAAATGTAGTAGTTAACTTACCCAACATAAGAACTTGTGCAATCAGTGTGAAACCATTTCTGGCAAGACCCACAGAGGAATTCAGCAACACTAAAGTTTCTTTCTTTTCCACTGAAAAAAAGGTTAAAATAATCAATGTTGATACAGGTAATGTGATATGCTACTTATTACTTCACAATTTGAAACCTGTAAAAAATAGGACAGCAAGTGAAGAATTCCCTCACCAGTAGCATTGTCCATTGCTGGTGTCCGTCGACCCTAGAGAAGACTCTTCGCTGGGTATCTTACTCTCCATCTCAGCCAAGTTCTCCTTTTCACCAGATTTTATGATTTGTCCATCCACTTCCATTTGCTCTTCACCTTCCATAATTCAGCTGGAACACACATATGTATAATAAAGACAATTATTCAGAAAGAGTGTGCATAACACGCCTGACAGAAGTTCCTAAGTGTATGCAGTCATTTCTTTTCTATTTTTCAACGTTTGTTCGGTTTTTCATTGTTCAATTTCAAGTTAAGTGTTTAAAAATAATTTTATTTTGACAAACATTGATCTTGTAACAAATAGTAATGATTCATTTCTTGCTAAAGGCTCATCAAAGTGAAACTATCTAACACCTCCACTACTAATTTTGAGAAATAAATACATACTGACAGATAATTTCGCAGAAAAAGTGAATTTATTCAGCCAAAAAATGTTTTTCCTGGCCCTTGACCACCATCTTTGATTTAGAGTAGCTCTCCGCGGCACCGGTCTGGGGTGGAGGCGGCAAAGGTGATCAAAGCGAGAAGACACGAAGAAACAAACAAAATAATCAACACATCAAAATATGTGAAATTCTCAAAGATTATGATATTTATTCAGCAAAGGTGACCTTAAATCATTTCATTAAAGTAAAGAGATTGCACAGAACATTATTTGTTGTAGATTTACTGTGCAATTACCATACAAATTTCAAAGTGTCAAAAATTCCTATTTTACTAAATAGTTATTACATTACAATACATGTATGATGTAGTAGTGTAGACAATCCATTGTAATTTGCAGTGTATACTAGTAATACTGGATTTCTTCTGAAACATGTCTTCATTTGTTTTTGCAGAAGGAGTTAATGACTGCTGTTCTAAACTAGAAGTAGAATGTGGTGTTTGTAATCCTCCTTTGGGCACTTTGATGGAACAGATGTCAGTATGACTTTGGATCATACATGTACGGAAACAGGCACAGATGGAAATAATAGTTTAGCTCCACTTGGAAGATATTCTGAAATGGAAAACGGTGTTTCAACATCCAGTGGATTGAAAAATCGTTCTTCCTCATCTGGAGACTTTGCCCGTCAAGATACATATCATATCTTAGATGTCGAGATCGATAGAGGTTGTGGGAATGGTGTGCTGTGTAGTGCAGAATCTAAGAAGATTGAATTATACAAGTATAATGACATTCCAGGATTTCTGAAGGGTAACCCCTACGTGACTCAGGGGTATCGTGCTTTCTTGCCCTTCAGTGCTTGTGTCAAAAGGTGAGCCTGAAAGGTCTCGTTTTCAGTATTGAGGCTTGAATGATTAAGTTTACTGCCTAGAATTCGCATTATTTTTCCAATGGCTACTTTATCCTTTTCTAATAACTTGATAGTTTTCCACGTTTCATGAAGAAATAACTGCATTTTGGTATTTTGATTTCTATGAGAGCTTGTCAAGGTTTCCTGTATGTCATATTTAGAAACCCTGTTTCAATATAACTGTAATTTTCCATTTTCAAATTTCAGCTTATTCGTATGGAATAATGAGACAATCAACGTCTGGTCTCATCTTCTCGGCTTTGTGCTCTTCTTCTTCATAATGATATATGATAATATCATCTTCATTCCTGGCATACATGGAACACTGGCCGATCATGTCATTATCACTATTGGGCTCATGTGTTATCAGGTAAGACATTTCACTAGACAGTAGAAGATGGTGCAGACTTTGTTTCTGTACTCAATCAATAGATTAATTGGGTTGGTGCAAAATGTGGACATGTCAAAACACTGAAGTGTTAAGTATGAAATGTTTTAGAATAGAAATTGGTTCTCACTGTTGGTACTGGTTGTCCTGCCAAACACCACTCGGGTAGAGCTGTCATTTTGCACCTCAATTTTGGCCTACACTTTAGGTCCCCCTCGTACTCACAGTGTTTGATGAAACAGCTGATACCTCCAGTTCAGTATCAATCCCTAAAAAACACACAACCATTAGAGTCCTTAAAATTACCAATACCAGTACACCACAGCACCCAGTCATAACTTCAGTCATTGGTCCAACTAAACTAGGCTGAAGAGAAGGCTTTTGTATTTTATTTCAAGGCCTTATTCATCTCTCTTCTGATAAATTTAATCCTTCCATTGCAGTTCTGTATGTTATGTTCCGCTGGCTACCATATATTTCTGTGCCATTCCGAGAGGGCCAGTCGGAGATGGTTGGCGATGGACTTGGCTGGTATATGTATTGGACTGATAGGATGTTATCTACCTGCTGTGCACTATGCATTTTATTGTCTCTCAGTAAGTACAAGTGTTAATACATGTATGTTGTCAAAGATGGGGTGTGTGCACTGTTGTCATACTAAGCCATTTACTTCTGCAGAGCCTTTGTAATTATCGACATCATCATAAATGTTCAGGTTCCTCATATCGTACATAAAATATTGACGAACATGCCAGGTTGGATTCAATGTTTTGAGAAAGATATTCTTTTCTTTCAGATCTGGCGCGATATTTATCTCCTGACTGTCTTCCTCTTGTGTTTTGCGGTACTCACCATACAGCTTAACCCGCGGTACTTTGCTTCCCAGTGGTGGACCCAAAGGGTGTTGCTCTTCTGTGCCCTGGTGGCATATGGTATCATTCCTACGGCTCACTGGGTCTACCTCAATGGAGGATGGTCTCACAAATTAGTTCAGGTGAGGGATTATGGACGATCTGCTCATAGCAGGCATAATCGTAAACATCAAACTTCTGCTGTATGAAGAAGGCCTAATTTACAATGATTTTCCAAATGACCCAGTTTAATCTGAACAATGTGATATCTGTCCTAGACAATTGGCAAGAACAGGTAAATTACCTTATCTTACTTACAAACAGTTATGTGATTATACACTTACCTTTCCAGATGTTTGCTCCAAAAGTTGCGAGGATGTATTCTATGGGAGTTCTAGCTTTTGTTTTCTACCTCACCAAATTTCCAGAAAGATGTTTTCCTGGTAAGTCAGTGATTGAGACACCTCCTTCAGTGTATCCAAATTGTGGCGGCAGCTATTTAGCACCCCAGAGAGCCTCTGTGGAGACCTTTCAATATTGACTGGTTGTTGTGAAGTACATTGACAGAGACCCTGGTCAATCAAAGTGTAATATAAAGACCATCATTATCATTATCATTATTAATGCTATTTTGAGACTGTTCTGGATGAGATGAATTGTACCATCTCGGTATTCCTGCATTCATCGAACTTACCTAAGATTCATTGCCCCATTCTTCAAATATCCACCTTCCTATTTGTCATTCAATCTGAAACCTTTTTCTACATTTCAGGTATATTTGACTTCATTGGATCTAGTCATCAGTGGTGGCATTTAATCGTTGTGGTGGCATTCTGGTACTGGCACCAAGCTGGAGGGGAGATACTGAGTTACCGCACATCAACACCTTGTCATGTATGAAGGATTTTAGTGTATACGAGTTACCCTCATGGCTGAGACAAACATTTAACAAAGGTTTATGTCCATCAAAGTACTTATCATCAAAATTGATGCTTCTTTTCAATAATAACTTGTATAAAGGTTATGCAATCTGTATCAAAGCATTGTAATCTTTTTGGTTCCTTTTAAAGTTCAGAAATGTTTTTATTCGATGTAGAATGTTCACTCATATGATAAAGTACTTACTGTATATAATCTCTTCAAAGACACCACTTTGAAATACAATGTATTGCAAGTTAAGTTCTCTTTGAAAGTTTTGAAAATGACTTGTTGCAATTTTTTTATCAGCCAGTGTAAGTTTGGCTGAGTTAGGAAGGATTCAGTACTATTTGTGTTTTGGAGTTCTTAGTATTGTAGTTGTGTTTACATTCCATGTGATATTTTGAAGGTATTTCACTTGTTTGGTAATGACAATGTATGCAATCATGATATGCAATAAGAAATTTGTTATGCATGTACTTACATGTATTATAGTTGTAATGAAAGAACTTTTAAAAGTATGATAGAATGTACTTACATAGAAATGATGTTAAGTATTTATTGATAGCAATTATCAAATGTACTTAGATGAGAATCAGCTTAATATTCTGATTGGATAGATTATCAGGATATTGCATGTGGGTCATGTTGAAAAAGCATTCAAGAGGGGACTAGGTCTTTAGATTGGGACTGAAATTCCTTCTTGGGGCCATGATTGTGGCATACAATAATGTCTCTAGAATTTTACAGTATTTTAAACTATTTTGTCTCTAAGTCATGGACAACCTGCCAAAACAGAAATTGTAGGTGCTTGTGCCAAAGGTGGTCAAGTGCAAATTTTCCGTGAAATTTGAGTAACTTGGTGACTGTCTTACACAGTTACCCATATGGAAAACTAGCCTATCATTGAAGTCTTCATATCATTTTAGTCATCAGTTTTGATCATTGTGTTTTACTGTCTTCTATTCTAGTCTGTTTTGATTGTGTCTTTTGAATCTGTCTCCTCTCTGTGTGTTTATAGACTTAACTTTGATGTCTTCCTGGTGTATTACTGCCTTGAATACATAAGATAAAATATATGATTTTTGCAGTTTGGGAATTGATTCTCCAGGCTGAAAATAAAATGGGCCTTAGCATGAAAACCAATGATATTGTTTCTCCTAATAAACTTTAAGGCATTTTCCAATACTTTGTGGTTTCTTTCATCTGTTTCTTGACTTATTCTATTTTGTTGCACTGCATGGAACTGGAAGTATCTGATTGGCTGCAATGGTTAGTCGTTGACAACAACTTCTGGAGTCTGGTTGGTCGGCGGTTAAATCTGGTTGTGGTCGTCTTGATTCTTATACGTCTAAGACAAGTCATATAGCGATGTGAAGTGACATCGGAGACGAAGACAGCTGAGGCTGAGGGGACATTGTTCGGTCATCTGTTTTTTTGGAACAATTTCGCATTGCCCTAAGTTCGAGCCTGTAGCAAAAATACAATGAAAGAAGTATAAATGTTGGAGAAAACCAAATCTGTCGTCTGCTCTCTCCAGCCTCGCTCCTAGGAGAAAAATGCAAAAATTTTCTTACGGCTTGGGGACGAGAGTGCATGAGGAAATCGCCATGTTTTTGATGGCCGCTGTTCATCGGTGGATGTGGCTGAAATAAATGATAAATATACGTACATTCTTCATCGAAATTATAGTTTTTCATGTCATTTTGGGTGTAGATGTCATTCATGGTGCCAAACAACCAAGGTCGGGGGTGATACACATGTTAGTTGGGACGTTGAACGGTTGGCAAGTCGCCTGCTGACCCGTCGCCCCTCTCCAGAGAAAAATCTGAAAGTGCAAAAATGAAGAAGTTGTTTTCCAAGTTTGACGCGAACATTGCCCAAGAAAATACATTTCTTGGCAAAACTTTTCAAGTGGGAAGGTTTTCAGTGAGCGTGGATGATGTTATAGCCGAGGGTAAGCGCTGTCTTTCATAGTTCCAGCCACAGAAATCGTGCTGTCACTTTTGCATACATTTTCCTAGTGTATCGTACTCTTACTCGTAGGCCTAGTGCATTTTCATAGTGTATCAAGGATGGATTGCATAATGCATGGTGTTCACTATTTCAGTATTTTCACTAACGCCGTACGATAGTCATGATAGTGTATCGCCACTTCGAGCGTTTGAGTGCCATTTACGTCATGACAACGACGTTAATTCCCACTAAAAAGAGGGGATATTATGATGTACTAGTCGTGCAGTCTTCTCATGCATGCATGCAATTACGTGGCGATACTTGTACAATATCGCACAACGTAACACCATCACTCGCTATCTTTCCATTCGCTACTTTCCTCCACAAGCAGCTATGTGGGAATTCCTGACAGGTATTGACCAATCAAAGGAGAGAGCTATCATGCTCGTTCGGCACAGACAGCACGGCCTTGACCATATATATACAGGGGTTTCGATTGGTCAAAACCTGTTACGTGACATGAAGTCTTACATACATGATTTCTGCTTGAGGAAAGTGGCAAACTATAACAACAATTAACATGCACATGTCATGCCCTGTGTGTTAAAAACATGCTCGTTTGCTCAAGTTTCCGCCTTCAGTTTCCTGTTTGGTAGGATGTTACTTGTTATTTGTTACTCATCACAAAAAAACAGTTGAATTACGATCTTGGACCTGGATTCTGTGTTGTTCAATTGCTTCACATTGCAAGTCAGCTTTAAGTAGGGCCAGTGATAAAGTTTACTGTATAAGTCTATAACTGGTCCGGCATACTGGTTAATATTCATCATGGTTTTATGCCCTGTTTCCACAGCCTGGCAAAGTTTTACAAAGTTGCAGACATACCATACCATACATGACGTGCCTATTGTGTTATGGTGTTATAAATAATTGACTGTTTATCCTTTGACCCCCTGAGATGTGCAATAATGACCCTTTGTATCTAGATTGATTTATAGTGCATCATGTTGCCAAGTTCATGCTATGCAAAGTGAGTCATCTAATTCTGCATCACTTGTGAGATTTGATTGATTTAACCAGACTTATGGCTCATAAGATAAAAAGTGAACACCATGCATAGAAGGAATAAGTTTTTGGAGAACCTGCAATGTATCACATGTACATTAATCTAAACTTGAGGGAACTTATGTGCACATGTAGGCCAACGTGATAACAAAAAAGAAATAACTGCACATAAGTTTATCCATTTAATAAAACAAATGTTTGGGTTAAAAAATCAGTTGACATTTTCTGTTGTCCTCCCTTTGAACATTCAAAGAATGTTTGTGTCTTACATTTTTACAAACAATCACCCACTTGGAATGTTGATATCTTTAGAAAAAGTATTGAGAGAACATAAAGTTGGACTTTCCCACCTTGATATGACATATGTTGCTGTTTACTCTACTTACTTCCCAATGCTTACTTCCTGAACTGCAACACAATGGTTTTTTTAAGCCTTTGGCAGCTTCCATCAAGTGACCTTCCGAATCTTTTTGAGGTGTCAACTAAACTGGGCAGCTGTAATTATCGTTGTGCTGATCTATATGGATTTACACTGGGATCTTTCGGTCAAGTCCTTTTGAGACTGTGAGTCAAAACTGATGTTCAATAGTCTAATTTGCCTGAAGAGTCCTTGGGGGACAATAAAAGTGCCTTGTTTTTAATTGAGGTCAATGTGCTATGTGAGGTCAATGTGTCAATTCAATGACGGCATTTAAGTGTAGATCTTTATGGCAAGTTTTGTGAGATGTTGGCCACAAATACAATACTTCGTAGCATAGTGGGTTCTAAAATCAATGCACTTTCTCATAACTTGAAGCAACATTTTGAGAAACTGCTGGTTTTATTGTTTGGCTCATCAGATTAGTGATCTATCATGTCTGTTGCCAGTGTTGGTACCAGCTGATGGATAAACTGGTGGACGCCATACATGTATCATGTATCGATTACACCATCATGTGGTATGAAATGTATTGATTTAAAGGATGCATCAACTGAGTGGTTTCAGTCGTGAATACTACTGGTAATCCCTATTGCAGATTAAAGCGGTTGGTTATCCTCTTATTGCAAACCTTGTCTGTGAGGTTTCATTTCCTAACCAACGCTTACTTAATCTATCCCATTGCCAAGCTCTATAAGTTGGAGTCAGTGTCGAAAAAGGACTTCCCAGGTCCTTGATGCATGCATTTTTTAATTTGAAATTCATCTCTGTGACTATGAGATGTTGTTCACCATAATATAATGTCAAATATTTCTCTCCATGATTACTCTGAGCAGATTCAAATTCCACTTCTATTTTGATAAATTTGAGGGAGTAAGTAGGCCTATGTATCGAGTGAAATGGCCTGGTATTGTCAGGATGATGGTATTCATGGCCGAGTACACATGTACCAGTACGACTATCAGTTTCAGCCCCCAGGGTCCCAAGTATTCAGGCAATAAAAATATTGACACAACTGACTTAATTCCATGTAGATCTAGCATCTCTTACAAAAGCATTATAGAATTAGATCAGAATATCGAATTTTAGATTCTTTAAATTTATCAAAACAGTAGTGGAATGTGATACTGCTCACAATAATCATGGGGAGGAATATTTATATGTTTTAGGGTGTACTGTAACTTTGAAATTGATACACTGTCTAGTTTGTGAAATCTTTAAATGGTTAAAAAGTTCATCATACTTTATTCTAAACGGGTATTGTAAGTTAAAAATTCTTTCGACACTACACTAGCTGACAGAATCACTGGAGGCTGGTATTCTTATCTTACATTGTAGGATGTCAGAGTGAGATGTTATCATCGGTATTTGTGCAGCTCCTGACCTGAGGTGAGGAAGCATCTGATGGGATCGGCACACTAATTCATGTTACATTTCTTGGAAGTTACAGTGCACTGTCACTCAGCCTAAGGAAATTATCTCTGCATCTTACGTTGCATCACAATCACAAGTCCTGACGTGTGCTGCTGATGCTTCTGTGTCAAGATAATCAAATCGCAAACCTTTGATTACACTCAGTCAGGTGAAATCAAATCACCCAGTGAGCAACAGAGTTGTCATGCCAAATGAAATACCATTTCTTGGCAAACATCGAGGAGAATGTCAAGCAATCAATAGAACTTAGAAGGAACTGTGTTCGTGAAGGGATAGAGTGCAGTTGAGCAAGAGTATTGGTTATCAGGGAGTGTGGTGATGTTGACCGATGATCGGGTTGTCTGACCAAAGAAGTACCGTTTCTTGTCAAACCATACCTTGAGGAGAATGTCAAAGGATAAGTGGAAGGAAGGATGATTATAGACGTTAGCAACACTATTGGTTATCAATGTAGGAACGTGGTCAGATGCGATGGTCTGATATATTCACAAGTAGCTGGACATGACTGACGACTGGATCATGTTTTACCACTAACTAGAATATTGCCATTCGAGTATCAATAGTACATGTATATGAATATTTTGGGAAAAGTTGTCCATTTGGAAAAGAAGCATTTTGTTATGTAGTCACCCTCATCGTGTAGGTGACAAAGATTGTTGCCCTTTCCCCTTTCCCTTCACAAAGTATAACTAGAAGGTCACATGCCAATTGTCAATAACGGTGCAGACATACAGATATATAAATTATTTGCCCAGTGGGCTGGGATATTATTAAAAATGTATTTGTTGCACTTGTTTTGAAACATATACATTACTATCAGTATTGGCTCTGTCCGAGATCGACAGACTGGACATTATTCTGTTAGCCAGACAATTGAATGGTGAGATTGGATTGACACAGATGGCCATCTTTATAAAGACCTACTAAAGCTAATGATTACTCACTGATGGCATGGGGGGGGGGGTTAGTGCAGGTGTACTGTACAACAAGGTCCGATGCTGGTCACAATGTCCCAGTAAGGCAAGGCTTTTTGTACAAACAGAGGAATACAATGCTAAACAACTAGGTCATGTTTGTACACAGACATCACATATTCGGACAAATTCTTTAAACTCCACTTGAGTAGTGAAAACATATAATCATATTCTCATCAACAGTTCCAATTTAAAATCTATTGTAGACTCTGAATAAAGAGAAAACAAATCACAAAAAGTGGAGAATATTTGGTCACCTGCAGTGCATCATGTGACTCGTATTTTATAGGTTGGCTTTTCCTATTACCAAAGAAGATGGCGCAAGAATAGTTTTTTATATCGGATGGTCTAACTCAAACCTCTTTCCACCTTCTTGTTGCATGGCTGTGAGTGCACCAACTGCTTGAACAGACTCACACAAGAATTCCATCAAGCGATGTCTGTGAATTCCCTTGATAAGTCGATGACAAGGGAAGCAATTTAGATGCTGTGAAAAGCTGTTACATGTCTTAGCGGGTGAGGTTGGCTTGGTGAAACGAAATTCGTTTAGCATTCGTGCTGTGTAAGATGTCAAACTTGAACTTGAGCCGGAGGTTGTGGGCCGATGTCTAGACAATGCTTCCCCTGTTCATCAAGACTTTCATCCAAGATCTCGGTCAGAGTTATAACAGCCTGTGCACACAATTTAGATCAACCGATAGGGCCTATTGACTCCTTTTTTCATGGCGTGGTTACTGATTTTTTATTTTTGGATTAATTTTCAGCGAACAACCCTTGGGTAAATATTTTTAATCACTTTGCATTGATCTTATTTTAATTGTTTCTCATGTTTTTGTCATTTCAGGTGGTTTTGCTATAGTTTTCCTGGTGAAAGCTCAAAATGGCAACCGCTATGCCTTGAAGAGGATGTACGTGAACAGCGAACATGACTTGAATATCTGCAAAAGGGAAATTCAGATTGCAGTAAGTGATAAGATGGTATCTGGCCCTTCTGATCTATGCTTGCCAAAGCCCCTGGGATTAAATATTGCAAATATTAACCACTGGTGGACTATGCTGCCTGTCTCTGACATACACTTAAAACTATGAAATCTATGGTAGCTCTGAAGAAAAGACTAGGTAAACGAGAAGAAAGCTAGAAGAGCCCAAGTGACAGAGTCTAAAGTATCCTCACAGCTGAACCTCCAGGCCATCAACACATCAAAGCTGGCAATGTGGTTTTGTTTGTAAACTAATCATGTAATATTGACCTTGGTCATCTATGATAAGAGACCATTGAGTGCGCTCCCAGTGGATGCTGTATATTGACCATAACACAAATTAGATAATCTTATTGCTTGGATGTCATGACGAGTGTGAATTCTATCCTCGGACAATCCATACGGCATAATGTGGCGGGTTCTGGCCATGTTTGATGTAACTTGTTTTGCAGGATTTCTTAAAGGGCCAATATGTCTGCAGGCAGGCATCATAACCAGTATTACACGAAATTCATCAGGTGTGTTCTCGACCGCAAGCCCAAGAATTAGAAAGTATGATGATATTGTATTGCCAAGGCATGCAATCCTCAGAAATATCCAAATTTCTTTTAGCTACCTCCTTGAATATCTTATGTGATAGTGGTATGGGCAATGGGAGGGTTGACACTGACTTACCTGTTTTATACACTTGATTGAATCAATGTATTTTCACAATTGTACTGTTGTCTTGCAGAAATCCCTTAGCGGACACAAGAACATTATTCGTTGTATCGACTCTAGTATTACACCGACTGGCAATGGAGTTCACGAGGTCCTCATACTTATGCAATACTGTAAAGGTAAGGCAAGTCCAAGTCGAAGAGTTTGGAGCTGCTCAATTGTGTGAGAGCCACACCTGCTATCTTATCTAAGACGCAAGTTGGGTTCGATTCCTTGTTATCGGTTGTGTGTAGTAGAGACTTACGACAGAACTTGATATCTCAGCAGTCTTCACCCAAGACCTCCTGGCTTTCCCCTCAACGTCAAAAGGCCTCCCCACATCCCAAAGTATTGTCTTTATATAGGGTTTATACATGTTATTTTGATGAGGAATACTGTATTGGAAAACCAAGCCTGAGTCAATAAGAGAGTGAGCACTTGATGGCAACACCATTCGAAGAGGCCGCAAGCTTGGATTACTGGTTGACCTTAATGATGTAAACGCTGGTACAAATCGGCTCAGAATGGCTTCAGGGCCATGTTAATCAATAGGCTTAGGCTAGCTCTGAATGTTCACAGTCTGTGACTTCACATTTTTTCGTGTCTGAGTACTGCTCATGTACGTCATGATATTTCACTGTGGCTTTGAACTCAAACTGACTCAAAATGTTAAGTCATGCATTTCAATTCATTAACGTTTTCTGTTTTCAGGTTCTGTGATCAACCAAATGAATGAGAGGATTAACTCTGGCTTCTCTGAGGCGACTGTGCTGAGAATTTTCTGTGATATGTGCGAAGCTGTGTCTCGGCTTCATCATTGTCAAACTCCAATTATCCACAGGGACTTGAAGGTGAGCATGTGTGACCTTCTCAAAAATACAGCCAGCTGCTGCTTTCCAACTGTGTGTGTAATGTAACTATTAAAATAACCATAAGATTAATTGTCCTTAAATGGCAGGAACTGTTTCAGACTCGAGAGAAGACTTAATGATTAGCAGTATAATTCCTATCACTATGAGAGATTTATAACAACAATTATGCTTTCAGGTGGAGAATATCTTGATTGATGATAGTGGGAACTTCGTCTTATGCGACTTCGGAAGTGCTACGGCAAAATTTCTCAATCCACAGACGCGTGGTGTGAAACAGGTTGAGGATGAAATAGCAAAGTAAGTCCAGAGTGTAGTAGTTTGAGAGGCAGTGTGGTCTGTTATTGACTAAGGTGTCGGAATCATGATACAAACATCTTAGTTTACCTATACCCGGGATGGATCCATGCTTTTGACCTTGGGGAAGTCATTTTGCTTCTATTAGTATATAGGCCTACTACGTCCCTTGATTGAGGAATGATACAGTGATTCCTCCATGTGTGTAGTGCCTTGGCCTGAGCTAGCTAAATACCCTTGTGAGAAGGAGCTGATAATACAAGGGACTCCTCCTTCCTGGCTGAAGACAGTCACTAGGCCATTGACCCCAATTGGTCCCCAACTGAAATGGCACATAACGATAAACACTGGCTCATTTATAGAGAGTAGTGAGTTTGTAGAGAGAGCAAATAGCCCATAGTTGTGCATCAGAGTTTAATTGCAAGCTTATTCTGGCCAAATTGGAAATTCTCCTTTGTCTGTACGACATAATTGTTGTCCCTCAGCCAGCTTTGTCTCCCGCCTTACTAGGGGAT
This sequence comes from Lineus longissimus, assembly GCF_910592395.1. NCBI lineage: Eukaryota > Metazoa > Nemertea > Pilidiophora > Heteronemertea > Lineidae > Lineus > Lineus longissimus. Next base: position 19,627,278 of record NC_088308.1, on the reverse strand, counting down.
CAATAAAGACTCGTCACGGTAATTGGAAAATCACTTCGTCTTGATTTAGTCTTTAGCTATCAATTAATTACTTACGGTAGTTTGTCTTGGCAAGGCCATTGATGTAAATCTCATTCAGCGTTATGATACAAATAGTGGGGACTGTTAATAAGGTGTGCGGAGTTATAGGTATCGAACATTGGCACTGATGTTAGGACATTGTTCGTTTAACTATTTGTGACAGAAAATTGCTTGTATGTCATTCAATTTCTTTCTGTTAACCTCTGGTGCTTGGACAGAGCTTGTCCATCCTGACAAATTAGGGTCTATCTTGATGAATAAGAGGCGACTGTCATTACATTATTCAGGTTTAAGGAGGCCAATCAACAAACTAATTCAAGATATGTTAGTTGTGCTATCAAATTCGACTTCTCACAAGAAAAACGCTTCCAACATATTGAAACTCCTTGTTTCTCTAAGATGCAATGAGCATTGATTGTAGCTGTATATATTTATTTCAGATATACCACCCTGCCCTGTCGAGCCCCAGAAATGATAGATCTGTACAGCGGGAAAAATATCACAACGAAAGCAGATATATGGGTAGGTTTCCTTGACTCATTGCCCAACACCCCACCTCCAGGGGCACCAGTGCACTTATCAAGAAATACTGTATAATTTGATACATGCTTTGCATATGCTGGTTGCTCTTGGACTCCATAGTTTTTCCTTCCCTCAATTTAAAATTTCCAATGAGTAAATTACTTACATGTTTTTTCCTTCTCTTGCAGGCATTAGGATGTATGTTATATAGATTATGTTACTTCACATTGCCATTTGGAGAGAGCTCCCTCGCCATACAGGGTGGGAACTTCACGGTTCCCGACTATACCAAGTATTCTAAGGAACTGCTTGCTCTAATTAGTAAGTATTCAAGTCATTAAAACAAGTCACATACAAGGTCCTTAAAAAGCAGTTAGTAGGTTCCACCTTCAGGAGGCCCTTCAAAGTAGTGGCTTGATGCAGGCAGCATCATGTTTGTACTATAATGCCATTTTTTCAGTGTCATGGAATCTCATCACTATTGATATCTTTCAGGGTATATGCTGGAGGTAGATCCTGATAATAGACCCGATATATATCAAGTGTCATATGTAGCCTTTAAAATAACAAGGAGAGAAAATCCAGTGCCCAATTTGCACGTAAGTAGTCACTGCAGTGGTCAAATTTGTGTATAACAGACTGTCTAACATATATACTTCTTCTTAAAGGTCAGCAAATGAAATCTACAGTTGGACGCTAGTCCTATAAGGAAGTTGGTATTGCTCAGTCAATGATTAAGCTGGAATTGGTAATATTGGTGTCTTCAACAAGGTTACTATATTGTTAACATCACCATTTGGTTTGTCATGCATTTCTTCCTTGATTTCAGTCTCGCAGCATTCCAGATATTTCACAACTTCCACTTCCCATGACTGAAGCTGATGCTAGACAAATCAAAACGAATACCACAAGGTATAGTGGCCTTTTAGTTCGACTGGTACCCATTTTACCTTCTCTTTCCCGCTCATGCATGATGGTGATCCTTGGTCTGTATTGGTATTGAAAGCAAATGACAAGTGGAAAGTCTAGTCTCTTTTTAGTATGTTTCTCTAGAAATAAAAGGCTTGTAGAAAATTGTGTTAAAAAGACAATGTATTATTGCCCAAGGCCAAAAGCCGACACAGAATGAATTTCTGATAGCAATATCATATCTCCTTTTCTACCATCCAGGGCCGTACCTACGACTATTGTGGAGAGTACAACAGTGAAGCCACGCCAGCGGCCTAAGGGCACGATACCAAGTGGTGGTCTAGGTATTCCTATACAGACAACTGTTACACCGAGGAAGCGGCCTGTGGCTAGCAATCCTCAGACACCTGTTGGTAAGTTCGAGGCAGAATAAGTCCCATGTCCTGAGAAATCCTTTGCTTGTAACATATTTCTGGTCTAAACAAAGATCTGTTGCAGTTGTTAAGAAGCAGCTGTTGCTTGCTTTGCCTCGATGATCTGATAAAAAAGGTGTGGGTTACTTAGATAATCAAGAACTTCCTGAATATAAATTATTGCTTTTTCATAGTGGTAAAATTCTTCTGAATTCAACAACTTCTATGCCTTGTCCAACTGTGTATAATCATGACAGCTGTATGGTCGGCAGTTGTTAAACTCGATTTCTTCCCTCCTGCAGAAGTTCAAGCAGCCATGCAGACGTTCCCTGGTGGCCAGGCGCCACACTTTCTAGCTGTGCCTGGTGCACCGGGCGTAACAACGAGTCCAATGCCAAGCCCGATGGGACCACCTTCATCTCAACCTATGCAGACGGCAACCACGCCTCAGCAGAGCATGTACGCTCCACAGTTAGTCTCTCCACAACCGCCGGCGCCGCAACTAGTCTCCCCACAACCAGGCCTGATGCCAAGTCCGCATTCTGCTTTCCATCAGTTCCAACCACAAGTCCAGGTTAATTATCAACAGATGCCCTCTCAAGGATATAATAATCATCAAAACCACACTGCGGTGACACCACAAGGACAGCAAATGCAGTTTCCGCCAAACCAGCCGATGTCGCAAATCCCGGCGTTGATGACGACATCACAACCTTGTCCCCAGGCAGCTTTGTTTGGTAACACATCATATCCAGATCCCTTTAGACAAGAGATGCCGACGGATTCCCTCATTCAGTTGGAAGGACGATCACAACAGATGGCTCACAAAGCACAATTTGATATACCGTCACAGCAGACGTCACAAGTTCGTCCCCAAGGGAGTTCTCAGACGGACGGTGTATTCAAAGCACCATTGCCTCCTAAACCTCGTCCTCTTAGTAGACAGGTAAGAAAGAATCTTATATGGGTTGAATCCTACATCCATAGGCAACATCTTACTGCCTAAAGCAGAGTAAAGCAGGGTAGATTTTATCAGATAGGTCTGCTTGTTTAGTCAGTATTGCTTGCCAATTGATTGCCTTGGACATGACTACCGGTATATGAAATATCCAGTTTCATCAGGCAATGTCTAAATTTGGTTTGGTGTGAAAAGGTGTGACAGTTAATGCCTGTTTTTGTCCAAAGAAATACTGTTCTGACTGACATTGCTTCAAATCTGTAGTTACACTGTTGGATTGTCCCTGTTTCATGTATAACCAGTAACTTAATATTTTGATTGCTACATTTTTGTTGTTATGCCAATATTTCAGACGCCTGATCTAGTGATATCTGTGACGCCACCATCTTCACCAAAGCATCGTACAGAACGTCATCGCAGAAACGTCAGCGACACATCGGCAATCAGCGTCGATATGAAAAATGCACCCAAGTGAGATTTTAGATTTTTCGCGCTATTTTTTCGTGTTGGTTGCAGTTGTACTGTCCTTTGTTCTTCCCATCAATCTTGTTTTATATTTCTACACTGTTTTCCTTATGTCTTCTCTCCAGTACATTTGGGTGAATCTATAATGAAAACACACTTTTCTTACTCCAATTTTCGGAGGGGGAAGCACGTCATTTTAATATGAATGTTGTGATAAATCTCTTCCTAGCCTTTGCTTTTAAGATCGGTGTACAATATCATCAAAGTGGCAATACATCAAAGGAGTGGGCTTTGTTTGTCGAATCACCTTACGACACATGCCTATAGTCTAGGCTTTTTCAGGCATGAATGAAAAAACCTATAAGCTATTTGTGTTCATGCTGCTTGTTTGCTGTTCTTGTGGTGACTAATTAAAAATCCCTATGGCATCACCCCATTTTATCTCCAAGAGGACTCAGATTATCTCAAACAACAAAAAATACCTTTGACTTAATTCAGAGCTGTACGAGTTTCACAGTCCTTTAGGAGTTAAGGTTGGAGGTGAAGTTGAGTCTCTGTTTACCTTGAATAATTTCAACATTGGTGAAGGAAAACATTTAAAGGAGATCTAGGCAATAGGGAGGAGGGTACGCTCCATCCCAACTGTGAATTTCTAGCCCTGGTCCAGTCTTGGCTATTGACCTCAAATTTTAACACAACTTTGCAGCCGGTGTGTGAATCACTCACGGATGCTGACCTACCGGTACTGTATCATGAAGCTGGTGTAATGTTAATGTTAATTATGAAGTTAGGATCTTTGCATTTTCCTGTCGACTTCTTCCGTTTTAGTGTACATGTGTGGAGTTGCAGTTATCTTACCAGGCGGCGCCACTCTTCAGGAGTCTCACTCTTGGGAAGCGAACATGTGAATTCCTCCGGCCCCAAGTAGGACTGTGTTATTGGTGAAACTGTTGTTTGGTTGCACTAGCTGGTGACACTCTTGTTGGTTAATGCATACGTCTTGAAGGGAAAATCTGTTGATTTTCCTGGTTTGTAAAATGGCTCACTCTGTATGGTGAATGTTGTGGTCTGTTGGACTGAAATTGTAAAAATAAACATTAGTTCCTAATTCTGCATTCGCATACATTTTTACAGCACTTCTTACTTGTCATGTCAAGTTGTTTGAATGGAAGTTATTTATTTTGTATACACTTGAGTGGTATCGTGGTCACTTTCGACAGAACCAGTGATTGGTCTGCGCACTTTGTGGTGGTTAATACTGTCATCGTTTTATGGACCTGCACAGCATTTTTTGGGCTTCTCATTGGCATTGTGTTATAGTTGTTATCAAGAATACAATATTTGTTTGTTAAGCGCAACAGCTTCTACCTGAGTTCTTGGAATATGAGATCTCCAATCAATTTTATAGACCTCAAATAAAAAATACATGTAGTTTAATTGAAATTATTCAAGGTATCTTGACCCGACCCACTCTTCGAGTTGTGTGTTCCTCTTTCTCTACTAACGCCTACCGCCCAGCTAACATTGTGTTATAATTCCACGGTTGTCTCATTTCAGAGTTAACTCTCCTAACAGTAACCCTAGTCAATTACAGCCACCAAGTAATTTATCTGGAAAGTCCAAATCAGCTTCCACCACCCCTACACACTCTCCTCCTAGGTAAGAAACCGGAAGAGCTCACTCCCTGTTGACTTAATGTTTTACCCTATTTGGACTAGGGCTAAATATTCTACTAAAAAATAGTCTTTACCCCATTTAGTGTTGTGGAATGGATGGTTGGATTTTTTTGTGTTAAGGAAACTGTTTGGTGGCTGGTAGTTACCTTTTGTCCTTTTTACCAGCTCTGTGTCATATTCAATTGATCAAACTGTGTTATATTTTAAACATTGTGTGTGAATCTATCAAAATCGAGAGTCATTCTTGCTCTGCATTTGAGACTTGTGTAATTCAATTAAGAGCATGGTGTGTTTGCCACATGGGATCCATTGATTTCACCCCACAGTATTGTGTTACCTTGTACATGCCATTATTCCTAAGTACAAATTCTGATACTCCGGTAATATAACGTTGACCAAGTTCTATATTGCTTCACATACCGGTAAGTTGTATTGTCTAAAAAAAGCCAGCAGATCCTGCCCTTTAGTCAAACTTACAAATATTGTAAAACACAACAGCAAATTCGACTCGTTTTTTGTGACGGTGACATTGTGATCTTCCACTGCCATGTTTTTACTTTGGCAGCCTTAAGTTAGCATGAGGTTTATTTAGCTGCTTTATGTGGCCACCATTGCTATGTTGGCTGTCTTTTGCAATTAACCCTGTGGTGTCTGTAACATGTCAAGTTTGTGTTGTTCATGTCCATGCTACATTATCATGCGCTTGATTTATTGATACTAATGATGGGTGATTATCATCATCAATATGGTATAGATTTCATTGTTTTAAAGTAATGCAGCCATTTCCGTTAGTTTTGGAAGACGTGCTTGGAGTTTTGTTGAATAGGAATGATGAGGTGAAGGCAGAAATCTTTGTTTATCATTTATGTACTTTAGGCTTAGAAGAGGTAAATCCAGATTTAGGAGGTTTGCGATCTTTAAAGTGGTCATGTAGTCAGACCCACTTTGCCGTCTTGGCAATGGGAATTATATGTAGTGCAATAAGAATCATAAGATATGAGAAAAGTTATGACAATGATACTATGATAAAGGGCTACATATCTCCACATTAGCTTGCCATGGCCTGTGTCAGACTCAAGGCCTTTGTTATCTTACGCTGAGTAGGAAAAGCTAGTGTAGAGGAAGGCCAGTTACTCAATTTCTTTACATTTAATTGCTTTACATGTTGTTTTTGTTCTCAATTGGTCACTATTTGATTTCAGAACTCCCCAAAGACCCCTGTCTGCTGATATTTCGGAATGGAATCCTTTCGGTGATGATAACTTTGGTTCCCTTAATGAAGATACCATATTTGGAAAGGAATTTGATCGTTTAAGACGTGGATCCAATAGTAGTAAGTCTACGTTGATTTCTTGTTGGGATGGGACTGATGACTCAAATGGAGTGCATTAGATTTGTTGATTCATTGGTGGGTTTCTTTTGATGCAGATATATCATGCTTGCTCAGGTTGGTACTGATAATGTTTTGGTTGATTTTGTAGGTATATCTAACGTGAAGAGTAGAGAAGATTTAGTGATGTCTAATACAGATTTCACAGATCCATTTGGTGCTGCCCCCTTTAATCCTGCAGGTGAGCTATAGTAGTAAGAAATGTCTGTTTTGCCTGTTCTAGTCTTAAAAGCCTTTTGGTGTGTATCCGTTGGATTACAACGAGGTGATTACAGTCAATGGATAACCGTACTACGGGTGAAATGTTTCCTAAATCATTTCGCCCTTTGTAATCTGATTGATATCGGACTAAGACTGTAGGCTAGTAATCAGTTTACGTGAGTGAGTTTCAATTCAAACTTGCTTTCTGGAAGATCAGGCCTTGGACAAAGCACCTAGCCTTCTGTAGCGTTTTGAGAGATTCTAGTTTTTGACTTGAACTTGACCTGTTCCATATGATGATCGGTGTCTAAGAATAAGTAAAGGTTGTGAGTTTGCTTCTGAAATTCAAGTTCGGGTTTGACAATATCTTTCTCACCATAGGCTATAAATCTCGACCAAGTACAAACGAAAGTGGACGATCACAGAGAAGTGGCTCTTCAAGTTCCCGGTCCAGCGTTGGAGGTAAAAAATATTAACAGTTCCTTTTCCTAACAGCCTGATGTCTGTTGTGATGGCTTCTAGCTATATCTCTGTACCTCTGCTGATCAAGCATATAGTGCATGACCAATGCAGAATTCATTCTAAAACTTTACTGTCTTTGATGCTATACAAGTTCTGCAAAATAGTTTTAATTTTTTTCTCAAAATACTTATTCTTTTTTTTCCCACCTCAGAAATAGGGCAGAATTCAGCGACTTGTAAATCATCAAGTACAGTATGTGTTTAGCCTTTTCCTTTGGAAGTGTTGATATTAAAACACATACTTATGATCATTCAATGGAGAGTACTTGGCAAATTTTGTACCTATTGCCGTGAAAATTCTGCCCTTTGTTAAGATTTATTTTGTGTTACTCTGCCAACTGTTTAACTTTTTCACCCTCTTGCATATAATCCGGCCAAGCCACTTCCCTTTAAACCAGCTGTGACCAGCTACGGCCACGCCTCCTTTTCACCACTAAACACTGCTCTTGGTGATCGTGATCTCGTTGCCATCGGCATTGGAGAGTATCCAAGACAGCTCATTAGAGATATGGCAAACGTTGCAAGCAGCCTATAGATGAAATAGGGTTAAAAAATGAGTGCTCCCACCTGCATGAAGCACTGATGCTGATTGGATGGGGCTACCTCCCTTTTCATAAAATATCCTAGCTAATTTCTTTCCACTTTGCTAGGCAATTAGAACAAGAAGTAGGAAAACTAACAGTTTGTTTAGGCATGTAGTTACCAAAGTTTGCTAGTCCAAAGTGCTTTTTGGAGAATTTTGCTAACATTTGGAGAAAACCTCGGTTCTGAAGTGTTCTTGAAAGAGTTTTTATGGCTTTTTTGGCTCGAAAAACTGTATGTTTTAATTGCTCCAAAAAGGGCCAAGATGACATCATGTTTGGTTTTTCATTATGTGGGTATATAGTGCCATGGTTGGCCTGGTGTTCCTTTACATACATCAATGTCAGTGGGCATCGATGTTTATGAAATTGTGACTTGGGACTCTGAAATGAACAGTTACAGTCCCTGGATATTTTTGTTGAAAGTAACTTATCAACTTTTAAAGTATTTGTTGAAAATGTGCTATGTGAAATAGGCTATGATTATAGCAGACGTTTAGAAGAACATGATTATACTGATTACAATATTAAACTAGTAAGAAATTATTACCTTCAAAGTTAGATTTACATGTATATGATGTGACATATCATTCCTAAAATTCATCGAAAGTTCTCATGCTGGAAGTGGAAGTGACCATCACTATTTGTAGATATTGTACTATTAAAAGTTTGTATTGATAGCAATTAAAGTTGTCATGCAAGTTCAGAGCAACTGATTGTAAATTTGCACCGCGGACAAGCATTGAATATGGCAGCGGTCTGACTACTTCTAACTCAAGCTGGTTAGCTTTGCATGTATAATTGTATAAAACATCTTTTGTCTTTATAATAAAGACTTTGAGAATGTGTTTAAGCCACTGTCAGTGTCAATAGCTTGAGGAGAAAACTCAATAATATCTTGATTGATTTATGTCCATTAATTAGCAGATGATGGGTAAATGTAGTTATTATTTTCCTGGTGTAAAACGTACAGGAATGTGTGCATACGTAATATCATTTTAGTTGTAATATAACTCACGGTTAGCGATTTGACGTTTTGAACCACTTCAACTGTTAACTGTGATAATTTGGCGAAATTTGTCTAAAGTTAGTAGTTAAACAGAGCATGTAAGGTCTGACACTCCTTAACTCTTGGCACAGTTTTTGGTGCGTGGTGTAGATCGTCATAGTACTGTACATGTATAGATTTGGTATGGGAACGAGTAGCAGCACTTTTAATTTGGTAGAACCAAATGTAAATCAATTTGTCATAGTCAAAATGGTGTATGTAGTCATGACATTTATTTTTATATTGTTTGATTACTCTCAATCCCACATCTTGTGGCATCTAAAACTTAACCCTTCAGTGATCTGACCTTGAGTTTTAATACTGCTCATGACCTTCACAGAGCTGACCTGAGTTAGTTGACCTTCATGATTTGCTGACAGATCTGACCTTTCGGTGACCTTCATGGTCTGTTGACTGATCTAACCTTGAGTTGGACCTTAGGGTTTGTTGGCATATTTGACAGGTAGATGTACCTGACCCTTCTGATGACCTCCAGTTAATCTGTCATGGCTCATGAACTAACTTCACCTTCAGTTGACAGCTCTTTGTGAACTCTCCGTAAGATCAGTGAGGTGTTTTGTGAGAGTTTTTTTAGTGTGATAAATATTGCGTGGGCTTGGCAGTCCATGGCACAAATTTGTGTTTTTGAAAGAAGTGTCCAATGGAAAGTGATAAAATGTTCTTATAGTGCTAATTACCATTCAGACATTTAGGTCCTTTTATCTTCATGAAAGATTTGCTAAACTGGGTCTACTTTCTTTCATCTATATCCATTCAAATCCTTGCTCCATTTCTTTTTGGGCTCTTCTTTAAAAAAGTACAAAGAGGTGTAAATACACTCCCATGCTTCTATCTTCCATATGATATAATTATGTGTCTGTTATATATTCTGTCTTCCCTTGATACCAACCTCAACTGGGTTATACATTAACTGAATCATTCCTTGACAACTCACTAGGGCATGCACTGCTACTTGAGAGACTGCACACTGTCCTGACTCCCACTCCCACTCTGTCTGAGTGGCAAGCATGGGTTGAAATGATGGGACACATCCTGCACTGAAGCAAGTGGGATGTAGTTTAAGATCACAACTTAGTTAACCAATGAAGATGGGGTAAAACCTGATGTTAACTGATACATAACATGCGGAAAGAGATTGCCTCAAGCTCTCTGTTGCCTAGTGATGGCACATATGAGCCATTGACATTGCAATCCTAAGTGTAAGTTTTGGGCAGTTGCAGCTCTCAAGTGTGATTTACTTGGAGAACTGATATGTTTCATTACTGTAGTACATCATGTGGTTTTCACTGGGATATTGCATAATCTATCTTTGTGCAGTATGTAGAATGGACCAAGGCTTTTCCCTGTGTCCCTGCTTATGTTTAAATTATACATTGGGTGGTACAATTTTGACGAGATACTAAAACATATGACTTGGCGGACAATAGAAAACTATTGTGTGGGAAATTGACATGACACAGCATCTAAGTTAGAATTAGGATTCTAAAAAATCAACAACGCGTGAAACTTGAAATTCCCAGTGGAGAGCACTGTTACCTGATGTACAGCTCCTATGTGCCTTTAACATGTAACTCTATTGAATATACTCTGTTGTTAAATTTAGGAAATCGTGATTAGAATTAACAGGCATTGCCAGGAAATGAGAAGCAGCCCGACAGTCCCAAAATTGATGATTGAAAGTGGACTCATTTGTAATCGAGCAAACAGGTGTCTTCTGCACCCCTGGCAATGCTGTTTTAGGTCTCTGATCAACAGTGACACAGCTACAAGTATCTGGTCATGGACATCCTAATGAAAAAAGGTTTCGTGCAGAATATGCAGCGTAAAATGCAAATGTGGAGAGGACCTTTTGGCATTCTTAATTGTCTAATATGTCTCGTGAGATAACCATGAACCTGAGTAGAGTTATGGAAATTAGTGAGTTGATATAATATTAGTGGAGAAAATATTCAATTTATTTTGTAATCTTATGGGTAAACTTGAACTATCTTGAACTATGTGCATGTATGTGCTTATAACATTTATGTTGCTACTGTTCCATAGCCAGAATAAAGGTGCATTTTTCTAAACCGGACTCATTCTATTATAGAATAAGTGCTATAATAGACCGTTTGCCAAATACACTGCACCTTATTTGGACTTCTGTTGCGCTAAAACCCATTGTTATTTCAGATATGAAATTTGAAACACTGGTACTAATGGCTTTAGAGTTAGGAATTGATCGGATCAGTTGATTCACATCCTGGTGTCTGTTCCATTCTCTTTGGTGGGTTGAATTGGCCGGGTTTTAAGATGTCAATATCTCGAAATAAGGCAAATGTCACCGAGTAAGTTTATCAAATTTGGGTAACGTCATGACAATTGTCCATCACATGGAATGGGTAACTGGTAAAGGGTCTATTCTAGCAAATATTTCAAGAGGATGACTACACAGTGGATACCAATTATTTTCTTTTGCCGAGTATTACCCAAACAAACCACAAACATGAAATACCGAAGTATATTGTGTTTCATGGCTTGGTTGGTCAATGTGGTCCTTTTGGTGATGCCCTGATGTGGTGTTGTGCGAAATTTGATATACCACAAGTATCGTTTAGCAACAACGTGGCATCAGTGATCACCAACTGGAATAGTGAAGTGGTCCTCGGGGTGTCATTTCATCTCCATGGAGCCTACTAACACTTTGCATAGACTTGGGCACCAAAGTAGTGTCAAGTGTTTCAACAAGTTTCCAGTAGTGTCCAGTAAATACTGTAAATTCCATGGTTACGGATTCTGGAAGACATTATGTGTGACGGAAATGTATGGATTGATTATTTGGAAGTACCTCGAGATTTGCAGATGACATATTTTTTCAGATGACAACTGAATGTTGCCATGGGCAAAGGGTTTCTTCAGAATTGCATGGCAAAGGAACTTCTGTTTCATGCAGATACACAGACTTAAAAGTCAGAATGAAAGCATGGGGGGAGGGGAAATGATGTCGTAGGGGCATCCAAATGAACATTTTCTGAGTTATTCTTCATGGGACCATGTCGATCCCTTGGTCCTCTCTACAAAATTGGACAGACTTGCATGCACGGCAGCGGCATATGTGAAAGACAAAAACAAGTGAGTTGGCTCTTTTTACAAGTTTATTGTTTGCCTGTTGCTATGGTGATCTAATATGGGGTGTGGATTTCGTTTTCATCTGGCGTCATTCAGTGAGTACACCTCTTGGCCCGGGTCATGTTATAAAAAAGCACAAATCATCTTAAGTTTTCCCAAAATGGGAGCAGCAGGAGGATGATTTTGACCTAAACAAAAAATGGAGATTTGGGGCTCAATTTTGATCAGCAACTTTTTTATAACCTGAACCGGGACCAGATCTCTGATGTGAAACTCTTTGTGTCATCTCCAGTAATAGTTGTAAAAATTAATAACAACTGTTTTTTTTTTTAGTTGTGAATTTTGCCATATTTTTTTACTGTTTCATGTGATAATTTTTTGCTGTGTTGCTGGATATGAAGTGTGTTTTACTGAGTGGTAAAGTTTTAAGTTATTTTTTTTAGGTAATACAGGTGTAAAAGTAGTATCCATTCAGATACCCTTGCTTGAGAAGAGGTGTGGCGGGGGGGGGGGGGTCGGGTCATGTTTATGAAACGATAAGGTCCCTTTGTCATGATAGCTGTATTTTCAGTGGGTTTGTGTTTGGAGTAATTTTTGTCACTCACTATTGTACCACTGTTTGACACTTGATGGCTGAGCAAATCTATGCCATTTACGTGTAACCTCACACAACCTTTAGTACATAACCTATGGCTATGCAAAGTGTTGGTCATTTACCCCTGCAATGTGCTTCAATTTATTTCTTAAACCTGCATGATAATTTTGCAGACCACTCCACTGTGCTTCAAAGTGCCTTTCTTCTGGTTTCACTTGTATTATTCTGTTGTCTTCACTATCAAGTGAGGTATTCTGGCCTAATTTTCACTCCGCATGACGTCAGTTTAGACAATTGGTATCGCATCGGTCGAGACAATCTTTATATTCGACTTCACATAAAATTTGTGCCATTTTGGTGGCCACCGACTTGCAACTTGGTGTTTTTATATAGACATCTTCAAGTGCACCAACTTGCTTGAAGATATTTTGGGAAGTCGATGTTGTGGTCATTATCATTATTTTGAAATGACTTGAGATGCATAAGTTGGTGTGTACATGTATCTCTGATGCTGTCATTTCATACTATACTATACTTCATGTCGCCAAGTAAACTCTCTGCTAAGATGAAGTCTGCATTTTTCTCTACCGTCTGCAGATGATTAGAATTTGAACGTTTAACGTGAAATCGACTGGTTTCTACTATATTTGATGATAACTTGAGCGAATCAGAGATTGTCACTGCTGACAACTATGTTAAAACTGTTATAACACTGGTAAAATACTGCTATTGTTTAGAAGATGATATCTTGGCCTCCCATGTCTTCTTTTGGGATTCTGTACTGGCGATATCTGATCCGCCATGGCTTTGCCAACTTTGCTTCTCTCCATTAAAACTCGGCCCCTGTGACTGAGTTGAGCAGCATTGCTTTAGCAGTGAGGGGTTGGGATAGGGGTGAACAGAGGCTGTAAGGATTGCGGTATGTAAATTGCTAGGCAGCTCTGATACAGTAATAGGATTGAGGTGTGAAAAGTAACTCTTTCTGTGAGCAAGCAAATCTTCCTCATTGAAATGCCAGACAGACCCGACGGTTCTTTGCAGCCTTCTGGAGTGGTCTTCAGCCAACCCTGCATGATATAAAAGATTTACTGATTTAGCCAGCATTTACCGCAGCATGCTTATGATTAATATACTGGTACTGTAAACCGTTAAATCTTTGCGATGGTTTGGGGGAAAACAGCCTTATAAGGTATTGTGTTAGATAATATCTATTTAGGATGTGGATCTCTAAATGATACATTTGTGAGAAAAAAACATGCTTGCGAAAATTTCCCGGTTTACGGTTGCTGTTTAGCTGTTCACGATGCTAACTTTCTTCTAGTTGATGTACAAAATTATAAGTGTCCAGCAGCACTGTGATATATATCAGAAGATGGGGTATTTTAACCCCTTAGCTGCGTGTTTTACCAACCAAAAGGAATGGCAAACTCTACAGAACTGAAGCAATGCTGTTCGATCACACCTTTCAATTCAAATGTTTGCAGTCCTTGAAGGCCAAAGTTTCTCATTTCTCATTGAAAATGGGAATGATATGGGAATAGGATGGGAAGTGTTAAAATCCTCCCAACACCAACGATTCAGCCTTCAGAATCAGATAAATGTTACACTGCTAGTGCTACCTGAATTTTTGCAACATGCACAAACTTCCTAGTGGACATCAAATAAATTTAAACAAAAACCGCAGCGTTAGTTGGTTTTTGTGGTTCAGGTGTGTTCAATGAATCGACTTGATAGTTCATGTTGTTGGGCTTTATGATTTCAGGGTCTTGTTGTTGTTGTTGTCGTTTAGCATAGATAGTTATATAGTTCCGATGTACTCGATATGCATTATTGGTCAGTCTGAACAGTTACCTGGTAGTTAGTCTGAACATCTAATTTTGGATGCTGCCTCAGTTGGCCTTGCGTTGGGTACTGGAAAAAGAAATTGTGGATGACCTCTATCCCCAAATCACTGATTCGAGAAATGAGCCAAACTTACTGTTCAGGGTGGCCAGTGATTTCTGAATGTTGCAGTTGTTCTCTCCTTCTCTCCCAGTAGGCCTAACAGTTACACCAGGACCAACTGCAAATGGCATTCATCTGTGTTAGCTCTATCCACTAAGTCCCATTCAAACTTGCCTGCCTGCATTTTCTCCATGTTGCCTCTCACTAGTTACTGGCACTTCACTGTACATTTATGTTAGCACAGTTGTAGAATTCTCATGCTAAAAAAGCAAAATCAGTGATGCTGTCTCATCACATTTAGTTTATAAACTCTGTGTAATATGTTAAAAACTAGTTTATTTAGACCTTAAAACTTTCACTTGTTAAAACTTTCATTCATCTTTCTATAACACTGTTGTCGCTAAATATCCTTTTCCTTTAGCAGAGAAACTGGCAGGTCCTCGTATTGCCAGTTCATTCCTAGAATTAGCACTGTTGCTCTCCTGCTGTCTCTTGCTAGCTTAATCTCTAATGATTTGTTTATTTTCTGTTGCAGATGGCTACACGAGGCTGAAAAGGAGTAGCAGTGACAAGGCATTGTCTTCCCAAAAGAAGGAGCCGGAATCTGTCCTTAACACGAGTTTCCAGAGCGATCACTCCAAGTCGAGTATGCGCTCACATGAACTTTTCGGGGTGCTACGCGGGAAGGACCCGGACGACAAATCGCGCTATCATCAACTTGTCGCAGGCGAGGATTCTGACGATGGCGTTACTGCGGAAACCCGGAGCGAACACAGCTCAACGTATCCGCATTCTCCAGATTATAGCTCCGATGACGAAATGGAGAAAACTGACACGTTGCCAGGAAAGTCTAAGAAACATTTTAATTACCAGGAATTAGATGATGAGTATGGGAGAAAAAACACGACATTAGAATACAAACCAGAGACTGAGCGTGGTCCGACTATGCAGGCACGTTCTTTTGATTTGCCTGAGCGGGCAGGGGTTAGTGTTAGTGGAGGTGGCAGGGGGAATGCCAGTCGAGGAGGAGAGAGCCATCAGGACAGGATTGTTGGTCATCAGTATGGAGTGCGGCCACTTTTGGATGATGATGAGCTCTCAGATGGTCATAATCCTGTAAAGGAGGAAACACGATCTGGCATTGATAGTGCCCTGAGTAACAGTGCTGGAAGTAGTGTACTCAGTGCAGCATTGTCTCCTCCAGTGTCGCCACCTTTTGGAGGTGAAAAATCGGATATTTTTGGATCAGCTCCATTCAAAAAGCCCACATCTATCAAGAAAAAGAAAATGGTGAAGAAAGGAAGTATTGCTAGTCCGGATACTTTTGAGGGTTACCGAGGTGCTAAGTCTCCACCCTCAGCTACCACCTCACCACCAGTACAGTCTAGTCACACGTCAAGAGAACATGTTGATGTATTTGGTAGTGCTCCGTTCAAGGCCATCTCTCCTCCGTTAGCTGGTACACCAACTGCAGAACAGAGGAGCGGGTTTAGCCAGTTACAGCAGCGTGGAAGCAACAACCATACCCCAACGTCTAGTACGCCAATGTCACCTATGCGCCCAGACCCGTTTGGATCAGGGCCATTCCTAGCTGGGTCTTCGATGTCTGCACAGATGACTGCATCTGCTCAAATGATGCCCCCACAACGGCAAGCCATTACGCCTCAAGACCAACTATCTAAGCCTTCATTTGCCCAGCAGGTGCAGCACCAGCAGATGACGGTGCAACAAGATATGTTTGGGGCCACACCTTTCACATCTAATTTCCCTTCGCAGGCGTCTGGAGAGAAACGACGGACATTCGGTAGTCAGCCTTTGCCCACAGAAACCAGTCAGTTATTGCAACAATCTAATACTGGGTTTGCCATGCAAATGCAAGATTTGGTATCTCAACGTTTTCATTCCAAGCACTTGGGCTCGCAATCCAACGATCATAATTCTGGTAGTGATGAGAAGCCAAGTCCGCGGGGATCAATGCGCGACAAAAAATCAAAAGAGAAATCACATGATGAAAATGTTGACTCTGGGTCGTTGAAGCGTAAAATGAAAAAGAAAGGTGGCAAAGAGAAGGGTGCACAGGGGCAGGGATTGTCGAATATGAGTTATGAAGACCAAAACAGTGAGGAGGATGGTTTGGAGTATGGACAGTGGTCCATCAATACAAATCCTGCTTTCTCCGAGGCAGACTCGAATGAGGAGGATGCAAGACTGCGACGAGGCGTAGGCAGTGAGGCTTTAAGGTTGAGTAATATGGCGAATTATGGACCAGAGAGCCAACACATGATGCGTGGTGGTGTTGGCGGTAGGAAAATGAACCGCTCTGTTACCACCCCTGGCACAAGTGTGGAAGCTTTCACAGCCAGAAAGAAAATGACTAGTCTATTTAAGTAAGGTAGAAATTACTGTGGTTCAGTTGCTGTGATATAGAAGTTGATACTACTTTTTCCGATCAAAAATATGTGCATGCTTACAATGCACTTTATTGATGATACATGATAAAACATGAGACCAAATTTGAAATGGCTGCTGTATCCACTTCCATGAAGCATGTGACCAGAACCACATCAGTTTCTGGCTTGGAAGATACCAAAAAAATCATCATTTGTAAATATCGCATTTAGATTGTTTGCTACATCTGCTGAGGACTTGAGATTAACCCTATGATTTCTAGATATGTTGTGCCAATCACTCTAAAAATACACGCTTACATGTAACTTTGTTTTTAATTACCTAGGTTCAATTACTAATTTGAATAAGCCAATTTTTTAGATCAGTTCGGTTTGTGGGTTTGCCTTGGTATAAAGGGTTAATGTTTTTACAAATCTTTTACTGATTGGTTCAGAGAAAAACTTCTTGTAATCTCTGAAGACCTGTTATTGCCACATCACACATGTTATTGCCATTTATGTCAAGACGTTATTCCCAATGAAAGTTTTGGTGATAATATGTATGCAACGCAAGAATTTTATTAATTCTTGTTGGTGATTATATGTTTGCTGACGTAGTCACCCTTTGATAAACTGGCATTTGACTTGTTTGCTGTTAATTGAACCAAGATAATACATGACTGTATCCAAATGTAAGGAGATTATTTTACAATTTTTCTCCCTCTCATGCTGTTGTTGCAAAGATTGTATTCATGTTTTACCCAGTTAATAATATCCTTTATTCAGTTGTGACATGAGAAGACATAATACTGTGTATAATTAGCTACTTGCAATTCATTCCTCTCTCTACAGTTATAGAACCCAAGTATATATGGACTACCAATACACTAGTTTTGATCTTAAAAATTTCACCATTTTAGTAGGAATTTGATGCATAGACCGTTCATAATTACATATAGAAGCCTATTCTTGAGTTTTCTGAGACAAATTTTAGCACTGCGCATTTCACTCTGTATATTATAACAGCATTTTATACCGGTGTCTCTCGTATTCTGATATTCAATCTCTTGTAAATCTATGAAATAACTCTTTAACTTTAATATGATTGCTGCAAATAAATGCACAGCTGTTCTGTATGTAAGGCCTGAACTTAAATCTCATGGGCACTTGAAATTGTTTATCAGAAGACAATTTGCTTCGCTGTGAGGGACTTCCTATTTCAAGCTTCTGTGGAAGACATTTCCAAGTTCCTATGATTGTTCATTATCATGCATTTATTTGCTCCTCCATCTTCTTGGCAGAATAAGTGGTACCAAATCATTAAACAAATTGATAGCATCCAATTCATGTAACTTATAGCCTATGTGATGATGTAAGCAATTTCTAAATGTTTGATTTGTAGTGGAATAACCAAAATATTCAATTCGGACATACTGTGTGCATGGGTTGAAGCTGGTTGAAAGGCACCTTTACATTGGCCTATTGCAGTTTTTTAAAAGTCTTACAGTATTTGAATTTTTGAAATGTGATGTCCAGGGTGTTGGATGGTACTGAAAGGGGGTGACTTCGGTAGTTTGGACATTTAAACATGATATAGTACATGTAAATGGGTGTAGCTTTATTTTCTTTGTCGATTCCGGATGCTCTGGTCTTGGAGAAGCTGTTGCAAAAACCTTATGCTGCTATGGTTAACAGAGTCTGTTGAGGGGTTTAAAGTGTTAAGACCCTCCTTCATTAAAACTTTATGAATCTCTAATGAGAAGTCTCAAAAGCCTAACTAAGAAATTCTGTCTGCTATAATTTAATGGGATGGACAGCTCTGTTAGATGGTGAAATGATTCAACTTGTTCGATATTGTATAAACTAACGAATATGATTATCAATTTATGTACATGTATAAACATTATGTGAATCCAATAAGTAAATAGATGTAAATATTATATGATGAATACAAAAATATGTATATATATTGTGTTACTTTTAATATTAGATGCCTTGACTCAAACCTAACTGCTGCATCAATGGAACAAAATATCCTTCTGAAATTGTCTTTTCTGCATCATTTTGACCTGGGAAGATAACACTTGTAAGTCCACCATCCAATTTTTAGCTCAGCTGACAAAATCAGCGGAGCTAGTCCAATAGCTATTCGTATGGTGAAACTCTCTCCCACCGACGTTGATCCCATCAGAAAATCATATCTACTGTCGTTCATGTGGGAAGATGGCTTGTAGCTGTGCTGAACCTGTTTTGACAACCTTAGCAAGTTATTGGGTGATATGAATAAAGACTAGCAAATGCCTTTACTTCAATTTTGTACAGAAAGGCCTAATGTAAATGTACATGGAGTTTTAGATAAAAGCATTTTCTAGTCTTTATTCATATCACCCAATATCTCTATCAAATTCCCTTAATTTGATACTGATTACCTTCCAAAGGCATGAAAACCAATCAATTCCAGAACCAACAGTATAAAATTGGCTTAAGCGACAGTGGCGCTGTCTCGCGGCAGCAAATGGAACTGAAATCTTCGGCCGAAACCTTCAGTTCCTCTTTCTACCGCTGGGTGGCACTACTGTCGCCTAAGTCGCATTCTAATGAAATCGAGCATGTTTGGGCCTTGTGCATGAATAGATTTTTTGGTGTCGCCAATGACATGAGACAGGGTGGGGTACTTTAGCTGTATTTGCATGTACTAGTCTTGCAAATAACCTCGACAGATCTACCATTTTTATTCATTTTCTTCATGTCTTGGACAAAGATTTTTAAACTTTTGATGACGGTTGTGATGATGGACTGGAACCTACCTCCAAGTAATTGCGGTAAAAATTTTTGACAATGGAACCTACCTCAACAAACACCTCAGAACACTAGTTTTAGTCCCAAGGTTTAGATAGAGCACTTCTACTGTACTCCTTTATTTTTTTCCCCAATCCATTGCTGTACTTGCAACTCCAGAGCCAAACAAGGCCAGGGACTCCAATACAGTCCCTTTCGTCATCCTGATTGTCTTTTCTCTATGTACCAGGCGATAAGACACAACTGTCTATTGCGTCTGGAGTGTAAATGGGGCATCAGTAGCTAATAATTAGAATTAAGTACTCCAAGCAAATGGATTTACTAGCTCTTCTACTGTATAAGAGGGTACTGAGGGCTTCACTTCCCTCCAAGGGACGATGTCACAACCTACTCAACACCAACTTGAGCGTGGGCTAACCACAAGTTGTGACGTTGTCTCTATCAGCCGGTTTGCAGCATGGTGAACAGAGAGGGCTACTCGTATAGAATGTGCATTCTGGGGGCGTCAAGATTGAATTTCATGCCATTATCGTCGGTTGGGACATTTTTCCCCGTGGCATATACCACACCATTTGATACTGTGTGCTAATCTCCACGTCCTACCCCAAAACGAATCCGAATCAGATTCATTAGTGTCCATTACAGGTGGCTGTGACATTGTCCCAGTCATGCCATCAGATCAAACCAAACTTTAATTTCAAAGTGGTGAAGAAGAAATGAACAATACAGGACCACATTTTCCAGGTATGAGGGAAAGAACTCTAAGGTGACATCTCTGTAGATTCTTGAAATGCTATTTTTTCAGACCATTACTAGTTTAGTCAGAAAGCATTTCTTCTGCTTATTTATGTAGTTTCTTCTGCAGCTCTAATCTAACAATGTAACGCCATAAACACTAATGCAAACAAAATGAGACTTGCATTGTTTCCAATTTTATTCTTCATTCAAATTTACAAAAATGACAGATTGTAGGCCTAAATGGGCCTGCTCGTGGTGAAAAGGAATCAAGGAGCTGACCAGAGTGATTATGATCTCCAGTCAAAGACCAACATCAGGGAGCATCAGGACTACTGACTGTTCTTTCTGCCCATGAGATGCAAGATAAAACTAATTTATAAATGACACGAAAGAGTGAACAGTTTGAGGGAAAGCCACATAACTATCAGGTATTTTCCCTCTGGACTGGTGACAATCAGACTGGCCTGAAATTCTCATTATCGACCACTCCTCGGTGGAAATGAATCCAACAAAAAATGGGGTCATTGTATACAGTGGTACTGTATTACCCCGATGAGAAGCACTTTACTGATGTCCCCCACTCTCAGCTAAGATATTTGTGCGCGTACCGGTTTGTCTACGGGCTAACGTTGACGATTTACTCCTGACGGAGCCATTGGGTGCTTCGCCCGCTCATTGACCGAGGCATGGTGACCTGGAGACAGTGACCGGATTAGCACTAGCTAGGACACTTCACAGGGCTTCAATTTGCAACTTCTCATCATTTTTAAGGCACGACACATTCACGTGGACCAAGTCTTACCCACAAACCTACTCCTTACGTAGCGTGGGGTACCAACCCACCGCAGATTCAGGAGTGTGCAATGGTTTATGAATATCCTACACCCAATTGTGCTGCCCATTCGCAATAGGTTTATACCACCGTCATGCGCCGTTTACATCGCTATCTCCAGACGGTAACAAGAAATGGTGCAATCTGGCTGCAAATTTTTCCCAGAGGGGCGGGATAATGATTATTTCAGACCGATCAGAGTGTCACAAGTTCAGAGCGAAATCACCCGACAGTTACATGGAGTTGCATCAAAATGCAGACTCTTCATTTCATTTGTAAATAGGCATCGATTATTTTTGTTACATTCAATGGATCCAGTCCTACAATCTCTGGAAGAGCCAAGTCTGCACATAATTACTGGTATGCAGATTTGCCCGCGAGGCAGAACAGACCTGAGCATTGCCACTGCTTTAGGAGTGTAGCAACGATATTACTTCAAAGCAAGAAGTAAATCTGCACAAATTTACTGGTATGCAGATATGCCAGCAAGGCATCAAAACCTTCGTAAGCCCTTAATGAGCAACTAATTTATAAAATTACAAACAGGATTTATCTTGCAACTGTACTGCTCCAAAGAAAGAGCCAAGTCTGCACATAACTACTGGTATGCACATATGTCATTGAGGCAGACAAACCTGAACACTGCCACTGCTTCACAAGTGTAGCAGTGATATTTCTTCAAAGCAAAACTTAAGTCTGCACATAATAGCTATCAAGGCAGCAATTTCTAACAATGTCATAAATGATTAAATAATAAATTTATTTTTATCAAGTAGGGTACCTTTAGGCTCAGGATTCCCAAAGTTTCATTAGCCTAAACTTTTTCTTTGGCTCGTGGCTTTCCTGGCAGCATTTAGTTGGCTCTTTGCTCTCAGATTAGGGCATCCCGCGGATATTCCATTGTACAATCTTTACTCCAATAACCAGATTTACAACTTTTCAAATCACATACTACAGAGCACAAACTACACAGTTATAGGCCAAAATGGGCCTGCTTATGGTCAAGTGGAATCACCGAAACTATCCTCAAATGAGCCATTGAATGCGATTGTACAAGCAACACTAATTTACAAAGGATGTGAAAGAGTTAACCGTTTGATGAAATGCCACATAACTATCAGGTAATCGCCCTCTGAACTGGTGACAATCGGACTGGCCCGAAATTCTCATTATCGTCCACTCCTCAGTAAAATCCAACTAAAATGGGGTCATTGTATACAGTGGTACTGTATTACCCCGATGAGAAGCAAGTATGTCCCCCACTCTCAGCTAAGATATTTGTGCGTGCACCGGTTTGACTACGGGCTGAAGTTGACGATGTACTCCTGACGGAGCCATTGGGTTCTTCGCCCGCTCATTGACCAAGGTATGGTGACCTGGAGACAGTGACCGGGTTAGCACTAGCTGGTCGAAGGACATATTCTAAGGCGTCCATTCGCAACTTCTCATCTTTCAGGTACTACCTATTCACGTGGACCAAGTCTTACCCAGAAACCTCCCCTTACGTAGCGTGGGGTACCAACCCACCGCAGATTCACGAGATGTGTGCGTGGTAACCAGATATCCTACACCACCCCCAGATCTCAGAACTGGTTGTGATGCTGCCCATTCGCAATAGGTTTAACCGCCGTCATGCCCCTTTGATTTCGCCATTCAACTCCACCATCGGGGCAAAGGCCTCAAATTGAGGGATGGGCGTTAATGATTATTTCAGACCGATCAGAATGTCACAAGCCCAGAGCGAAATCACCAGACAGTTATATGGAGTTACACCAAAAGGCTGGCCCCTCACTTCATTTGTAAATAGGTGTTGGATATTTCTGTCACATTCAAAGGACCCAGTCCAACAATCTCTGGAGGGATCTTCAGTGCGGCAAATCGCATAGGTTTATAAAAGTGAAAACAAAAAGGTCACTCCACTGAGCTAAGCTACAGTAACTTATAGAATACCAGGTGTGGTCATTGGGACACCCCAATCTGAGAGCCAAGAGCCGCGAGCACCGTTTTTTTACAGTACAGACATGCAGAGTACCGGTACACTAGTACGCTATCTCATTGCTTGAATTGGCAAATTTCAATTAAGAATTCACAAATTTGAGCAATATGCCTTTTTAAAACAATTTTGATTGCACTATTTGCACAAGGCTACATGATACGGCAGGAATGACGAACACGTGTGAGTAAGCAGGGTGTGAAGTGCAGACTCAATGTACACTGTACCCGCCGTATTGTATAGACGGCGTAACAACAGTATGATAAAAAATCTTGGCATGGTAGACTGTTAACAATACCGCTATCCAGCCGGCGATGTCTTACGACGTCATAAACGGTTACAAAATAAATCCATTTTTTATCAAGTAGGGTACCTGTAGGCTTAGGATTCCCAAAGATAATAATTATATTCATTCAAGCCTATTCCTTTTCTTTGGCTTGTGGCTCATCTGGTGGCACTTAATTGGCTCTTTAACGGAGTCTTGACTCTTGGCTCTCAGATTAGTGTATCCTGTGGATATTCCATTGTACAATCTTTACTCCAATAACCAGATTTACAACTTTTCAAATCACATACTACAGAGCACAAACTACACAGTTATAGGCCAAAATGGGCCTGCTTATGGTCAAGTAGAATCACCGAAACTATCCTCAAATGAGCCATTGAATGCGACAATGTAACAAGCAACACTAATTTACAAAGGATGTGAAAGAGTTAACCATTTGATGAAATGCCACATAACTATCAGGTAATCGCCCTCTGAACTGGTGACAATCGGACTGGCCTGAAATTCTCATTATCGTCCACTCCTCAGTAAAATCCAACTAAAATGGGGTCATTGTATACAGTGGTACTGTATTACCCCGATGAGAAGCAAGTACGTCCCCCACTCTCAGCTAAGATATTTGTGCGTGCACCGGTTTGACTACGGGCTGAAGTTGACGATGTACTCCTGACGGAGCCATTGGGTTCTTCGCCCGCTCATTGACCAAGGTATGGTGACCTGGAGACAGTGACCGGGTTAGCACTAGCTGGTCGAAGGACATATTCTAAGGCGTCCATTCGCAACTTCTCATCTTTCAGGTACTACCTATTCACGTGGACCAAGTCTTACCCAGAAACCTCCCCTTACGTAGCGTGGGGTACCAACCCACCGCAGATTCACGAGATGTGTGCGTGGTAACCAGATATCCTACACCACCCCCAGATCTCAGAACTGGTTGTGATGCTGCCCATTCGCAATAGGTTTAACCGCCGTCATGCCCCTTTGATTTCGCCATTCAACTCCACCATCGGGGCACAGGCCTCAAATTGAGGGATGGGCGTTAATGATTATTTCAGACCGATCAGAATGTCACAAGCCCAGAGCGAAATCACCAGACAGTTATATGGAGTTACACCAAAAGGCTGGCCCCTCACTTCATTTGTAAATAGGTGTTGGATATTTCTGTCACATTCAAAGGACCCAGTCCAACAATCTCTGGAGGGACCTTCAGTGCGGCAAATCGCATAGGTTTATAAAAGTGAAAACAAAAAGGTCACTACACAGTAACTAAAGAATACCAGGTGTGGATATTGGGACACCCTAATCTTGGAGCCAAGAGCCGCGATAACCGTCGGTTTTTTTATGGTAGAGATAGGCAGAGTACCGCTATCTCATTGCTTGAATTGGCAGATTTCAATCAAGAATTTACAAATTTGAGCAATATCATGCCTTTTTAAAACAATTTTGATTGAACTATTTGCGCAAGGCTACATGATACGGCAGGAATGACAAACAAGTGCGATTGTACACAGTGTATGAAGTGCAGACTCAATGTACACTGTACTCGCCCTATTGTATTTACGGCATAACAAGAGTACAATAAAAAATCCTGGCATGGTAGACTGTGACATTGCTTCAAAGCAAAACTTAAGTCTGTATATAATTACTGGTGGACATTGCAATATATGACGGAATGATGTCATCAAATATTTAGGTCCTTGGCAAGGACAGGAATTCCACTGCTTTCCATTATCCCAGCAAAGAAACTGTGGATACCCTTGATCATGCAGAAACCATAGATGACAGATGTCTTTTCCAGTCAGAATGGAAGGAGCCCTATCGTGTTCAAGACATCTGGACTTGGTTGATTGATCCTTGTCTATAACGCAGCTTGTTTACAAGAGATGTCACAGCGCTCTACCAGCTTCAGTTACCAGTGATTTTCCGTTGAGGTGCTGAAAATAAGACAATAGTTCTTTTGATTTTAATGACTTCTACAGAGACAGAGTTTTTAGAAACAGCTGCATGAAAGGCCTCTGGCACACTAAGAGGGGGTGTCAAGTGCACAAGGACATCTCACTGTGACTGCAGTTCACTCTGGAACCTTATGCGCAAGGAACTTGCCAACAGAACTGACTAACAACTATTCAGAATGTAAAAATTTCTATAAACACTTTAGCTCCTGTACTGCCCGTAGCCGCCCGTGTTTTAAACTCCCGCCCTACGATAACCAAGTGGCCGAGAAGTAAAGTAACACCACAGGGCGATGCTTGGAGTGTCATCTTCAAAATAAAGCTCATTCCTCGGTGGGTTGCTGTACATTTTACCGAGTAATACAGGGCTATAGCGAGTTGGCGAGTCTGCTTCCTGACCCCATTCATGTATTCATGTACAGGAAACTGCCAGGTTTTGTTTTTCAATCGATATTAGGTTGGATTATCGTACATTAGGGTTTCTTTATGAATGTTTTTGATTAGGTAGGAACTTCTTATGATTCTATTGTTTACTCCACGGCCTTTTTATGAATTTTCACTATATTGCTGAGAGGGTTAATGCTGTCGATACCAGGGGGTTAAAATGAAAAGTTAGCTTCAAAATAAATATCACTTGTAGTACTTCATTTTCAACTTTTTGTATCTCTTTTGCCAAAAGTCTATACACTATGGAAATCTTCAGGGAGATACTGGAAAAAAATTTGGAGACACCCAGGAGCTTAAGGGTTAAAGGAACACTTACAGGACAGCACTTGACCAATGTTATGAATAAAATCTGTTACAAACTTTTTGACTTATTATTCTCGTCATTCTGGACATTCTTGCTTTCTGATAAGTTATCCGGCAGGCAGGCTACAGTACATCTATCCTGCAGAGATTCACATTCACACCAACCTTGTATTATAAGATTGCTTCTCCTTGCAACGACATTGTAGATTCCTTGATCATTTTCTCCAGTCAGCTGATCGCAGTGAAATCTTGTTAGTGGTGTTGGAGTTGCAACCCTCAGCACGTGAACTGATCTTGGCTTGATTACCAGGACGACGATGGTGTGGTACTTTTTCTCTTTTCCAGTCTGTGCCATCAGATGGAGGAGCTGGAATAGGACCACAGTTTTCATTCATAAAATTTTCTAAACAACATAATCAATAACGCGGAACGGTCCCCTGGCTTTTCCACATCTAGATAATCATCTGCCAAATATGAAGACACTAGGTAAATGAGAAGCTGTTTTAGAAACAAGTGCCATTAGCTGCCATAAGCAGATCACTGGTATGAAGTGCAATACAGACAACCATCACGTTTGCTCAGACTCTGTGAATAGTTGTCAGTAACTTGTTACATACATTCAGCAAGACAAAATGTTGAGAATTGTCTGCGTTGTTGTCCAGTTTCTTATGCCTAATTTTTAGGCCAACCTACCTTCAGTCCTTCACACCTTGTATTGTGTATTAATGTGATGAAATACTAAACACCATCTCCAGATAATCAGCCATGTCCACTGTCGGAGGCGATTTGATGTTGAGCAGATTTTTGTTCATTATTTGGGCAGGAATCAGGTTTAATCTATGTCAGCCAGGTTCAGAGACATGTATTTTACTTCAAGCTGTATGGGACTGCATTCTCTCTTGCCTGAATGAAGGCAAGAAACTTCAATGCTGACAGCTTTTCGACTAGTTGACGGAATATGAAGAACAATTTTCTTACACAAAATATTTGCTCCTTCAAAAGTCAACTGAATCCCTCTTGAGGATACACACACAGACCTTTATGTAAAGGACACATGTTTCTCCATGTATGTTGTATCTCTCAATCTCATCTAATCCTTGAAACCATGCAGGCTGAAAAATAACTCTTAACAATTAGAATACCTGTGAGTGAATTTGTAACACCTCAGGCTTTTCACCGCAAGGACGTCTTGACTGCAGCCAAATTCCTCTGAATTTTTTAAACATGCAAAGACGTGTCTTCTTCCTAGCCAGCTGTCACCATCTCACTGAGTTCTATGAACTGCATCATTGTCTCGCACAAGCTCAGATCACAGGCAAAAGGAATCATTTTAAAGTGCATGCTTTACAGCACAGTGTATTTCTCACGAAACAACCAACTTTCTACGACTAGCCAAGGAGGCAAATTCGGGCATCTAATTATCAGTGCCCTCTTATCATGTTTATGTTGGCACCTAGTCAGTGGATATTTCCCCTGGTCAAACCAAGCTGCTTCGTCCTTTTACTGTAGGGTGCAGAGGCTCTCTTCAACAACCTCTGATAATTCAAGTTCATATCTAAACTGGCACCAACTTCAGTTAGGTTCTTTGTGGCACTGGCAACATGGCTGGAAAGAAAAAATATCTTTCTTGGTGCGTACCCAGCCCTCCTTCACAGCAGGTGTTCCAGATGCCAGTGCATCCTAGTTAGCAATAGTTTTTTCCAGACCTCTGTGACATTCCTGTCCTCCAATCTTAAAACCATGCTGAAACAGAAGGCTAAAACCATTAGGACGATCATAAATTTTTAAGGCGATTACACATGAAAGTTTCTGTCACTTAGTCATCCTGCTGGCATTCATCCTTTCATTCTCATTATAGCAGAGGCATCCTGTCACAGACTCATCCTCACTGTCACTGGCTTATTTTGATGTTGCCAAGTCTGTACAGTCAGTCTGTAAATCCAATATGGTCCAGACTTTGCATTGTCTTTGGCCCAACATCAATTTTTAGTTCCTGTGTTGACAATTAAGCTGTCACTGACACAGGTCCAATGACTGGCATTACTGTTTCTCAGACAACAGGCAAGAAACTAGAAATTTGAAATTTGCTTGTCAGCTAATTTGATAGCCCCCACAGTACACGTATGGAGGAGTGAAGTTTTTCTCCGTTTCGCGGATGATCTATTTCCGGACAAACACGCTCGCGCTTTCTCAAAATCACACGCTCAGTAACATTTAAACAGCACCCTAACCTTTTCAGTTGGGCAGGATGGATCATCGATAAGCATTTAAGGCTATTCCTTTATTTTATTCCTTCATTCAACCATGTCAACCGTCGTTCTTTGCTCAAAATACTCGACAGCTCGCCACTTCGGCAAAGAGATACCGCCGCCATGATGCATGAGGATATGACGTCACCATTACGGGGCGGAGCTTATGCTAATATACCTGTGATTGACAGAATCGTGCCGGAGATTTGAAAGCAAATCAGAAAATCGGCGCATAAAAACGCTTCAAAGTCATCAAAATTATCCGAATTTCGAAAAAATCTTTGCCAGGTGCACTAGATCGAGTTTAGTTTGATGGGACAGGGGTGACAGTTTTTCAGTTGAAATAGCAGTTTTGCTGGACTACCTCTATAATATAACCTGGGAAGAATGCAGAAGCCTAGTACCTTCTCCTAGTAATCTCAATATAGACCCCACATTTGTTGTATGTGGGGTCTATAATAAGTCACACCTTTTTGACAGCTTGTCAGTCAATACTTAGCCATGCCAAACCAAACCGCTTTGTCTTTTTCAACAGTAATATAGCATTGGGCCTCTCTTGGACAACCTCAATGACAGCCACGCCCCTGATCTTGAAACAGGCTAAAAAAGAATTTGATACATTTAGAACTGTCATGCAAGTAATTTGTAGGCCATTACTGAATGCAAGATTCTTTGTTATCATACTGAAGCATACATCTTCTCAATATCTAATCAAGGTAGCATAGCTGATAGACGCCCAGCTACCTAGGCATATTGTAAAGACTACAGTCTCTAGTTTCTTCCCCCTTGTCCTTGTCATTCATTGGCTTATTTAAATACTGAGAATACTGAGGTAAAGTTTAAGTTGACCAATGGTAAACACATTGTAACATTGTCATCATCTGATTAACTCTGTTGGCTACCACGCAATAAGGCCCGGGCTTGATCCCAGGGAGATTCTTCGGCAGACCTCTCAAGCCAGCATTGCCAGCTTCGTTCTTCCGCCATTCGCATCAAGTTTGCAAATGGTGCTCCCAGGACAGCCGTACCCTTGCGTAAGTCTGCTGTCAGAATGGTGGTAGATGTATCTACTGTCCTCACTCTGTCATTCTTACGTCTCCCTTTGGCGCTGTCGTTGGTTACCACACCATTTCTTGCCGCTATCTTGCGGCTCCTGCTCCGTAACGTCATTACGCGTCCCTCTGGTCAACTTTACATGGACCGGATCATGAAGCAGTTACTACAAGGTCCCAAGAAACACATGGGAAAGGAGAAAAATTGGTAATTTTTGCAGTCGGCAAAAGACCAAAGGAAATGAAGATGCATTGTGACCTTCTGTTCCCCAATGGAAGAGGAGCATGGTCTTTCCATAAAATTGAAAAGAAGATGCATTGTGTCCTTATATTCCACAATGGATGAGGAGCATTGTCTTTCCATAAACTTGGGTGAAGACATTCATGAAATATGGTTCACAAAGTTCACCGAGTTGTCAATGAAAACCTATGCAGTACCATACCCGATAAGCTTGGCTCCAGTTTCTCCCCCAACAATTGTACACGTTGTCGCAGCTTGCCAGCACCATCCTAGCCAGTCACTGTCTTTAGCTTTGCTGCCTGTTCGTCTTCAATGTTGATCCTGCAGAAGTAAACCATTTTGTTGATAACAAGGAATAGGACAATATAGTTTTCTGCGAGAGGGGTGGGTCCCATAGGGTAATAGCCCAGCAAAGGGCTGTGTACCTGTCCTATTAGAATGCAAATAAAATCTCGCATACCAACTGACCATCTTAGTTTGATGACCACAGATATGATCCTCTCATGCTCGTAAAGTACTGTGTTCAAGTCTCTTCCCATTCTGCATTTGCAACTGAAAGACACATGCTTCTTTCAGTCTTTTTGGACAAGACACAGATTTCATTTTTACCTCTATAAGTTCACAATATGAATTTATCCTTCCTAGAAATTGGGGATTGTGTTGAGGTGAAGTGAATCCATAGCTCAGCACTTTTCACTACACAGGAAAACATTTCTGATGACGCAGTCTGCAATGAAACAATTCAAAGTTATAAGGTGAATATTAAAATGTATCAGACCAAACACATCCAGAAGCCAGAGTCACTAGGACAATAAACCAAATTGGTGGGGCACTAAAAAATTCAGCATCTCCCTTGAAGGACGAAGGAATACTTTCTGGAGAATAAACCCTCCTAGTCCAGAGCGAATGCTGAATTCAAAGCACAACATCCAGAAACTTCTCCATATCTATCCCTCAACTCTATGGGTACACTTCTTCATGTTATGTAACTGGTGTCATCTTTGGACACAACTGCAGATGTCTACAAGGTACCACTTGAAAATGTTTCATTACCCTGTACAAAGTCTGTCTTTGCAGACCCGTGGGAAGGAGGCAAGGATCCAATTTTAAATCAATTAAATTTTTACCTCGATATTCTCTAGATCTTGCTGGTTCTTGCTTGGAAATGGGGATGGTGATGAGGTGAATTGAATCCATAGCTCAGTACTTGTCATTATACTTTTGTGAAAAACATCTCTGGCTGGACTATAATAAAAAAACCAATAAATTTTGTTTTTTTAAAGATGAATATCAAAGTGTTAATCATACAAAGCAGTGGTAACAGCCGGAGGTTTCTGCAGTATGCAAAAGCTGAAGGAACCTAATTATCCGCATTTGAAGATTCGCAAACATGTATAGGACAACACCAGTGGCAGAATGGTGAATAAGTCGTCAAAGTAGCTCTTGGCAAAAGCTCATATAATATGAGAAGCATGCAATAATTTTTTGTTGAGGATTTGCTGACTCCCCTCTTCCTATCGATGCCTTCTTCAGCCAACACTACATGTGGTTGTGATACTGATCTGCCATGGAGGGACATCTAAAATCTGAACACAGATGTCGATTTGTGGTTGTGTCAGTGTCCTCAAAGGAAATCTGAACACTTATTAGTAGTTGTGACATTGACCTGCCCCCAGAGACATAAAAAATCTGTGAACACCAGGATCTGTTTCTGGCTGTGACATTGACCTCTTTTCAAGGGACATCTAAAATCTGAACACCTATTTGTGGAGATCTATTGGTGGTTTGACATCGACCTGACTTCAAGTGATCTCTGAAATCTAAACACCAATATCTCTATCTGGTTGTGACATTGACCTGTCTTCAAGGGACATCTGAAATCTGATCACGTATTTGTGGTTGTGCAACCTGTCCTCAGCCTCAGGGGACATCTGAAATCTGAACAGGGAGATCTTTTTCTTTTTGGTTGTAATGATATATGTGACTCGCTCTACCAAAACTAGGCACTTGTCGCATCTGAACTCGACAGGTTGATACGGACTTGTTGTTCATTTCCCTATTGTAGACCTTTTGTGAAATCTACAAACTGATTTGGTCACATTTCACAAAAGGTCTACAATAGGGAAATGAACAACAAGTCCGTATCAACCTGTCAAGTTCAGATGCGACAAGCGCCTAGTTTTGGTAGAGCGAGTCACATATTTGAAAAGGTTGAAAAGATGCTGTTTAGAATGTCCTTTTTCTTCTTACACTGGTTTCATGTATGAACCATGCATCACATACAAACAAACCATAGTATTTACAATGACAAGAGAAAACTCCAGCCGCCTTTTGGCCTGGCAGGCTATTCTCAAGTTAAGAAAAACAACATTTAGAAAAAGAGGTGGGGCGTGCCCACGTGACTAAAGTCTACCGTGATTGGTTGATTAAATGAGGATGTCACACATACTACTTTCTTAGCCAATAACAATTTAGTACCTAATTGAATCAATTATCTTTAAAGTGAAGATGCTCGTGCGTAACCATAGAAATGACCTACAAACACATCTGACAAACACCTCGATGACCCAGGGCGGGAAAGTTCCACTGAACCCTGGAAAAATGGTGCACGAAGTGCAAATGAACAAACACATTAGAGAGGTTCAGAAACTTATGTGATGTTCAGCCTAATATTACATCACAGTAACACTAACCTGCACAGGAGGGACCCATCTGAACACTGAGATATATTCGTGGTGGTGAAATACACCTGTCTTCAAGGGACATATCCTGAACACGGCGGTATCTTTGTGGTCGTGACATTGACCTGCCCATAATGGGTATCAAAAACCAGAACACCTCCTTGTGGTTGCCATATTGACAGGTACTTGGACGGCCCACTTTTTGACTAATATCCCTGTCATGCAGGCAAAACTTGTGAATGTCACAAAATCACAACCAACTTTGAGCCCCTCAACACTTGTGTGGATGCCTCAGAGCTCTAGTGAAGATGTCAAGGACACTTTCCCTCTGACATAGAAAAGTTGTATGCAAATGTTTGGAAAATCTCCCCATGGTTTTTTGAAAAAAATGAGGTCCAAAGGAATGAACTGTTCAATGGAACAATATAGGGATGTCCCAGCAGGATGATCAAGTGTCCCACGAATAATAGACAGCTTGCAAAAATAAATTTCGCCCATTTTGAAAAGGAGTTTTCACAGGCAGCACAAGTTTACCATGACATAAAAGTTAAATCAAATCATCACCAAAAGCATTCAAAATATCATGAACATTGGAAGACATATGGACAGCTTGAATAAGCTTGTATATTTGTGCTTTTATTCCATGGTGAACATACGTTGCCTGTGAAAAGAGTCTTTACAAAAAGGCCGAACTTTATTTACAGAGGTCGTCTACTGTTCTGTCTCTGATCCGAAGTCGTTAATTTCATAATTTTAGAGAAAATCCTTTGCACTGACCAAATTTTGGTCATAAAGCTTCACAATAAAAGGTCAGAGAACAGCCTTATATATTATGGCTGGCTCCCCCTCCCAGCCTGTGGCTAACTTTTATGGGGGGGGGGGCAAGAGCAGTTCTTTCTCTGCCAGTTTGACAATTAGCCAAAGTTTGCATGAAAAAAACATTTTTGGTGTCCGGACCCTTGAGGGGAAACAATTTGGCCCCTGCTTATTCCAATTTATGGCACAGCCCCCTTCCTGGGCCAACATTTTTGGGGCAGGCACAGGCTTTTAGGGTGAGGGAGTCAGGGGCAGAGGAGAACAGTTCAGTTACCGGCAGAATAGACCGTATGCGAAAAAAACTTTCGCCCATTTTGAAAAGACCCTTAGCGTAAGTTTACCATGACATGAAAGTAATGTTTTAAATCAAATCATCACAAAAAAAAGCTTTCAAAATATCATGAAAATTGGAAGACATGGACCACTTCAAGTAAATTACTTGAATGAGCTTGTATATTTTTTACTTTTATGCCAAGGTAAACATACCTTGCCTGTGAACAGGGTCTTTTCAAAATGGCCACAATTTATATTCGCAAGTTGTCCATTTCCCATGCCTACCTAGGCTATATAAACTGTAGACATGCTGGAAACTCGGGGTTAAAAACAGCTTTTTATCTCAAATCTGAAGAAAAAAAAAAGCTTTCTGTAGCGTCTGCAGTCCCCCACCCGCTAGAATCTGTGTTTTTTCCCCATTCTCCCCTGCTAGGCCCTGTTCCCGCGAAAATCAAATGTCACACATCCACATGGTCATTGAGTCAATGCATGTTGTTCATGCACACAGCAAACACGTGCTTCGCCAGTGCACACAGCAAACACGTGCTTCGGCAGTGCATACAAAATAGACAACGAAACATTGTATTCATGCAGTTATCGCACTGGACTGGTCAGTGTCGACATGAAAATGTAGAAATCTCCACGTAATTCAGTTTATCAGATGCAGAATTACACACAGAACAAGAATACCTGGTTCCGGCACTTTGGTGAGTATCATAGAACACAAAATCGGATGTTTTTTTATGAAAACAATCGCCGCGCAGGCCACCATCAAAATTTTGCCAACCGCACAAAATTCCTTTATCATTGCCCCAATAACGCAAGAAACGCAAAAACATCGAAATATGGATGAGCTAAGATACCTAATCTATGAACTTACCATCCAAAAGTTGTCTTTATGCACGAAATAGAGGTGAAATCAGAGAATTAAACGGAGAGGTTTCGAAATATTTACGCCGCCGCCGAAAAATTCAACACGTGGATCAGACGATCGTGTGATTACGTCATTATCATCAGGCGGAGGAGGTGAACAGGCGGAGCAATTTTTCGGTGGCAATTATAAAGCGCAGTCATAACACCAAACTTGTGAATGCTGCTGGTATAAAAAGTGTAGCGTCTGCAGTACCCCACCCGCCTAGAATCTGTTCTTTTTCCCCATTCTCCCCTGCTAGGCCCTGTTCCCGCGAAAATCAAATGTCACACATCCACACAGTCATTGAGTGCATGTTGTTCATGCACACAGCAAACACGTGCTTCAGCAGTGCATACAAAATAGACAACGAAACATTGTATTCAGTTATCGCACTGGACTGGTCAGTTTCGACATGATTTTCACCATCAAAAATGGTAAAAATCTCCACGTAATTCAGTTTATCAGATGCAGAATTACACACACAACAAGAATACCTGGTTCCGGCACTTTGGTGAGTATCATAGAACACAAAATCGTATGTTGTTTTATGAAAAAAATTGCCGCGCAGGCCACCATCAAAATTTTGCCAACCGCACAAATTCCTTTATCATTGCCCCAATAACGCAAGAAACGTAAAAACATCGGAATATGGATTAGCTAAGATACCTAATCTGTGAACTTACCATCCAAAAGTTGTCTTTATGCACGAAATAGAGGTGAAATCAGAGAATTAAACGGAGAGGTTTCGAAATATGAACGCCGCCGCCGGAGAATTCAACACGTGGGTCAGACGATCGTATGATTACGTCATTATCATCAGGCGGAGGAGGCGAACAGGCGGAGCAATTTTTCGGTGGCAATCATATTTCTAAAGCGCAGTCATCACACCAAACTTGTGAATGCTGCTGGTATAAAAGGTTTCTTTCCCTGGTAATTTTTCTCTGTCACCTTTCCGAATTCAGGATATTCCGAAAAAATTTCGAGAGCGTCTTTCACCGTCATTCATCAATGAATAGCGGGACGAATAGTTGGTTGTGACAATGTCTTTCATGACAGGCCTAAGCGCTAAGCGGTCTTGTCCATTCAAAAACTTGACTGTGTTTGCTACGAATGGCGCTAGATTAATTCTCTCCGAGCCGCCCTGTTCTAGTTTCTCTATAAGTCAACAATAGAGACACTGTCCTGAGGAAACAAGACATCTCCGGCCTAGACTCCTATGCTGTCCATTTCGTCATCCTGATCGTCTTCCGGGCGACAGTGCGAAGCCGGTCCACAGCGTCCGGAGTGTAACAAACACCTGAGACATTTTTAACATTTCCTTATGAATATGTCTTCATGACCATATTGCCAGTATATCCCCCAGGAGCTGTCCGGGTGAATATTCTGACAAGCGTAACATTGATGTGTCTTGGGCCATAAAGCTCTCATACACCATGGAGCTGTCCTGGTTAAAGTGCGGACGAGCATATCATAGATCGTGTCTTTGGGACCAGAAGGCCCTGATACATCATAGAGCTGCCCTTCCGAATATGCAGACGAGCATATCCTGGATGTGCCTTGGGGACCATAAAGTCCTAATACACCATGGAGCTATCCATGTGAATATGCGGATGGGTGTATCATGGATGTGTCTCGGGGACCAGAAGGTCCTCTGTCCTGCTAAACCGAGGACAAGCTCATTACGAATATGACTTCGTGACCGTATTGCCAGTATATCCCCAAGAGCTGTCCTGGTGAATATGCGGACGAGCGTTTCATGGATGTGTCTTGGGGACCAGAAGGCCCTGTCCTTGCTAAACTGAGGACAAGCTCATTACGAATATGTCTTCGTGACCATATCGCCAGTATATCCCCCAAGAGCTGTCCGGGTGAATATGCGGACGAGCGTTTCATTGATGTGTCTTGGGCCATAAAGCCCTCATACACCATGGAGTTGTCCTGGTAAATGTGCGGACATGCATATCATAGATCGTGACTTGGGGACCAGAAGGCCCTGATACATCATAGAGCTGCCCTTCCAAGTATGCGACGAGCATATCCTGGATGTGTCTTGGGGACCATAATGCCCTAATACATCATGGAGCATCCATACATCCATGTGAATATGCGGATGGGCGTATCATGGATGTGTCTTGTGGACCAGAAGGCCCACTGTCCTGCTAAACTGAGGACAAGCTCATTACGAATATGCCTCCTCGACCATATTGCAAGTATATCCTCAAAGAGCTGTCCTGGTGAATATGCGGACGAGCATATCATGGATGTGTCTTGGGGACTAGAAGGCCGTCTGCCCTGCTAAACTGAGGACAAGCTCATTACGAATATGTCTTCGTGACCACATTACCAGTATATCCCCCAAGA
This sequence comes from Lineus longissimus, assembly GCF_910592395.1. Lineage (NCBI taxonomy): Eukaryota > Metazoa > Nemertea > Pilidiophora > Heteronemertea > Lineidae > Lineus > Lineus longissimus. The sequence goes on along the minus strand of NC_088308.1, from coordinate 19,590,543 downwards.
GCTCTCCTGGTGAATATGCGGACGAGCGTTTCATTGGTGTGTCTTGGGCCATAAAGCTCTCATACACCATAGAGCTGTCCTTGTGAATGTGTGGACAAACATATCATAGATCGCGACTTGGGGACCAAGAGCTGGCCTTCCGAATATGCGGACGAGCATATCCTGGATGTGTCTTTGGGACCAAAATGCCCTGATACACAATGGAGCTGTCCATGTGAATATACGGACGAGCGTTTCATTAATGTGTCTTGGTTCATAAAGCCCTCATACACCATGGAGCTGTCCTGGTGAATGTGCGGACATGCATATCATATATCGTGTCTGGGGGACCAAGAGCTGTCCTTCCGAATATGCGGACGAGCATATACTGGATGTGTCTTGGGGACCATAATGTCATAATAGTCCATGGAGCTGTACATGTGAATATCCGGATGGGCGTATCATGGATGTGTCTTGGGGACCAAGAAGGCTCTCTGACCTGCTAAACTGAGGACAAGCTCATTACGAGTATGTCTTCGTGACCATATTGCCAGTATATCCCCCAAGAGCTGTCCTGCGGACAAGCGTTTCATTGATGTGTCTTTGGCCATAAAGCCCTCATACAACATGGAGCTGTCCTGGACGAACATATCATATATCGTGTCTGGGGGACCAAGAGCTGTCCTTCCGAATATGCGGACGAGCATATCCTGGATGCGTCTTGGGGACCATAATGCCCTGATACACCATGGAGCTGTCCATGTGAATATGCGGACGGGCGTATCATGGATGTGTCTTGGGGACCAATCGGCGCAATACACCCAGGAGCTGTTCTGGTGAACCGCCTTTAGGACCCTAGGTCCTTGATTCACCTATTAGATGTCATGAGAACAAGTTTATCCTGATTTTTTTCTACGTAGATCATAAAAACTACACCACGGAAATGATATTGAGGACGGCCTGAATATATCCTTTCGATCAGAAGGCCGATAAATTAATATTCTACGTCGATCATATAGCCCTGATACACCAGAGAGCTGTCCTGTGGATCCAAAGAACCAGCTGCATCCCAGAATGTGCTCGTCCATGTGTTCAACCAAACGCTTAGGGGTGTGTCAGGACATCCTGGTCTCCAAGACAAATCAAGGATGTGCTTGTCCTCATGTTCAACACAAAGCCATTGGCTGTATCGTGGCCTTTGGGTGCGACAAGGCCTTCTTGTTTTGAAAAAAATGTTTCTTGTGAATGTTCAGTGTACCCTATTACGACCTGAATGGGACATTGTCCATTCACTAGAATGAGCCATTTCCATGTCTCTTGTGAATGTGAATTTCATCCTTGATAAGACCTGAATGTGACATTGGCCATCTAATTTTCTGTGTGAGTCATTTTCCTCATACTTTTTTGGGCTCTGTGGTACTAACTACTGGCCAGTTTCTTGTTGGCCAAGGGCAAGATTGGGACATTTCATCAACTTTGGCATTCTGACGAGTGCTGTAGTGGAACCTGGTCGCAAACACCGATGTTATTTCGAGCGTAGATTGTGACCACCACCAATGAATTCAAGTGTACTATAAATATTGCATATGTTCATGATCAACATCATAATATAGCGTATCGCGACTAACCCATTAGAGGACAGATCAGTGCGACATTGCCATGATCCCCAACATCTATATACTCTGCGGCTTGATGCCCATATTCCTCATGACAGAATGTCTCTTGTGTGATCTGTCTCCCCCATTATGAGCCGTTCAAGGTGTCCCCAGAGGACGATGTGTCTGCTTTCGATGACAAGTACCCTTTTTACATTGGAACCTCAAGGAGAGCATGTACAGGGTGTCTTGAGGGACAGACAGCAATGGATTCTTTGTACGACAGATTTCCTTTCCATAACATGCCAGCATCTTAGTCTACACAGGGTGTGTCTATCTGAAGATGTCACAACTTTCAGTGTGAATTCCATATCACATTGGAGTCTCAGTGAGAGTCTATACAGGGTGTCTCAAAGGACAGACAGCAATGCACATATTGAAGTCCTATATTATTTCAATATCTTGCTCGAGTCTTAGTCACAACCTATACAGGGTGTCCCCAGAGAACAATGTCACAACTTCCAATGACATGTATACCCTTTTGTCATCATGATGGAGTCACAGTCAATACAGGGTGTCCCAGAGGAAAATGTCAGAGAAGATACTTCATAGGATAGTTTGAATGACATATCCTTTCCATATCACGCTGGAGTCTAGGTCACAATCTTTACAGGGTGGCCCAGAGGATGATGTCAGAGGCTTCTCAAAGGACAGTTTGAATGACATATCCTTTCCATATCACGCTGGAGTCTAGGTCACAATCTTTACAGGGTGGCCCAGAGGATGATGTCAGAGGCTTCTCAAAGGACAGTTTGAATGACATATCATTTCCATATCACGCTGGAGTCTAGGTCACAATCTTTACAGGGTGTCCCAGAGGACTATGTCAGAGGCTTCAAAGGGCTGTTTGAATGACAGTCCCTTCCAGGTCACACTGAAGCCTTTGTCAAAATATCTCTGCATGTGTCTGTACTGGGTGTCTCAAACGACAAACAGCAATGGGCACTTGAATGACAGATATCCTTTTGATATCAACTGGAGTCTTAGTCAAAGTAGATACAGGGTTTCCCAGGAGGATAATGTCAGCTCCAGCATAGAGCACTTTTGATCACATACACCCTTTCGTTGGTCTCTATTTTATAGTTGACTGAAATGCCCAGGCCTTCCGGCTCAATACTGACTGAATTAAAACGAAAGAAAACTGAAAAACAAAAATTTAAGAACGCATTGCAGATACTTATTTTTGAAAAGGATAAGTTACAAACAAACATTTTGAAAATAAATCTCATTTTAAAAGAAGCTTGGAGAGGAGATGGTAGGAAAATGAACAATGGAGTAGGTACATGAACAACAAGGCCGGTGGTCTTGTACGGTCCAGCCTACATTGTCAAGTGGAAGTAAATACGTGTACTAACATTTTCTGATGTGAACCCAAATTGCCCTCTATAGAGGAACACCCTAAGCACATATACAGGTAAATATTAGTACCAGTCAGGAACTCACTTTAACCCCTTCAAAGTGGAGTTGTGATATGTTAATTATGCCCCTGAAATGATACCCTTAAGGATTGCTGTTAATAGTGTCGATGTTGATAGACATCATAAACTTCTGAAGGAAGACTCTGATCATCAGTAAAGTGATGCAATATGATCGACCAGATACACGTATGTTTACAATGAAATCACGTCTGCCAAATAATTATCACCATCCCATGGACCATTTTCAGTGTATCAATCTACTCCTTCTGAAGAGGATGGGAAATGTGTGAAACATACAATTTTGATACTGACACACCCGACTGCCAGTTCAGTTGGTGAAAATCAAAGAAGCTCCACCAGATGGAACAACTAATTTGACAGACAGTGCATTTTATTAGATGAATTTCTTGATTATTATTAAAAGTGGTTATCAAACTGAAAATTATACAATATTCATTAGGGAAGCTGTTCAAATTAAAATGTACATATTGCTTTAATAAGTTAAAAGATCAGTTTTTTCCAATCATTCCAGATTCCATGTTTGCAAATACGCGCACATTACCAGACAGAATCAGTCAAAAATAATCTCAGTTGATAAGAATGAGAGTCACATAGATTCACAACAAGTAGGTGAAGGTGACCTATATAGGCACGAGCAGGTGACGCGAACCGACAAACCAACTATCAACAGCGTGATAGTGTTGCAACATTTAAGTGAAAAGAGCTCTCAGGAATAAAAGTTTAAGATTCTAACAGATTTAGGGTCTCATGCACAAAGGTGCTTTGAAGTCATCTTTACCTTGACTTTGTTTGAGAAACTGAGATGTCCCAACCTGCAGCGTAGTAGGCCTAACTCATTTTTTGGTAAAAATAACAAATACCATTTATTCATTTTGATCACACTAATAATATTGATTCAAGCAACTGGCAAAGCTTCTAAGATACATTTCCCTTTCGCTGGCTACTCACCACCAGGCCTCTTGCATTAAGAGAAAATATCTGCCCTTAACATTTCATCTGCAACAATATAAATTGTTAAATACTCTAATATCAAAATAAACACTTTCATCATCATTACCAAGCTTGTTGATAATATGACTTGTATATCAAACAGTCAGAAACGATCACTTTTTCAATGTGAAAGTGGCATGCAACTGGGGAATTCAATGCAAGTACATGTTCATGTTTTATCCCGCCCAAACACCAGGCAATGATTGACCAACTTAGATATATTTCAAACGAGGGGTGAATACATCATCGCCTCGATCAAGACACCAAACCAGAACCTCAGGTTTAGGTACCGGTAATTGACACCGAGCTGGTGGTTTTGGTGTCTATAGATCCATATTTTTAATCGGGAACAACGTTTACATAAATTTGGCCACTCCTTGGATATTTCCTTACATTTTCCATGGTGGCATCAATTAATGAAGCACACCATTAGAAAGAAAAGAAACGTTTTTTGGATTATAATGGTTGTGACATGATTTTATCATGTGAAGCTATCGACCACACTATAGCCACACAGCAAATATTTGATGGTTTTGAACACAACTAGAGTATGAAAAAGCCAACATATTCAGACAATTCATTGGAACATAAGCTCATTAAACAAATAACCACATCTGACAGACACTTTAAATAAACAATGAATGGGGTGCAAGTTTTACTGCATGAAAAATCAATTACATCAATAGAGCACCTCACTACATTAAAACAACAAAATATGGACGAATTTGGCATGATTGCAATATACAACACAGGTGCTCTATATAGAATAAACAAAACTTTGCACATAACAACTTCATGTCTAAATTTCTCAAATGTTTAAAGTTTTCCAGAATGTTCTGGAGAAACAATCCACCATAAAAGAACTGCAGTGGTGTCATTCAAAATTTCCAATCAAAGAACCAAGAATGACCAGTAGCTGCGGGTTCAGTTCAACAAGAGACAACTTGTCAAAAACTCCAACATCAACCTGACAACACTTGACCCAATCCGCGAGGCCAAGAGTTTTACAACGTTTTGCATAAAGATCCCAAACAAGCACCAATAAATAACAAACGAGGCCAAGGAGGGATATCAGACGATGCCGAATCCCTCTGTCTGCTGAATCGCCTTCAAGAGTTTCTCCTGAAGGACTACTTTGGAGTTGTAGATTGGCAAGTCGAGCAGGTTGAAACAGGTGTGAGCGACTGGGAGGTACGTCTCGCCTCCTAGTGTGGGTTGGATTATCATCTGTAAAAACAGGGAAATCATTAGATAAACACAACGTTAATTCCACGAGAACTTGATTAAAAGGTTTAGGTTGACCTTTTTTCCCAGCTGGGCATAACAAAAGCATTCTCCAATCAGTGAAAAACATTTCCAGAGTGACTTTTACATGAGCCTCTAATCAAAATTCATTAGCTCACCTACTTTACCTTTGCTTAGCATTTCTACATTATTGGTTTCATGTACTTTTGAATACTGATCTGAAGGGTCCTCAAAGTCCGGTAAAATTTAACTTACCGACAGTGCTTTCATGCCGAGGATTGGAATTCTGTCACTGCCAGTCAGGAACACTGAAAAGAAATTTCAGAAGAGATGAACAGGGTGACAACACATGGCAGGCAATGGAAAAATTATGAAAGTAACAGAAGGTTGAAAAGAGAGCTTGTCAGTTCGAATTCCTTCTAATCCATTTTTCTTTCCACATTACACTGTATGGAATTAGACTTCGGTTTAAGTACAGATTCTATAAATGGAAACGGTGTGTTTATAAAAGGTAAAAATACTGCTATTGACTGAATATCAGGGCTCTCTATTAAAGGTCAGAGAATTTGACAAGAATATCAAAGAGATTCTTATGCTTACAGAGGAATTTCTTTTTGTCTTCTAGTGACATAGAATGGAAGACCTCCCAGAAAAACTTTACTGTATGGTGGGACGCGTAGTAGGCTCCCTTGTATTGACAGTTCTGGAATGATAAAACATCATTTGCAAAAATTCAGGAAATACATGCATGCCCTCTTCTTCACGCTGTGGCCATGTATTTACACGGACATCTACATGCGAGTGTGGAAACTTATGTTCTGAAAATATTGTCTGAAACGGAAAATTTCTTTGGTTTCTATCACTCTTACCCTTTCTAGTTCACCGAAGTCATAGTTCTCGTTTCCAACTACCATGGCCTGTAGCTCCTTCGGATGGAAGAATTCCTGAAACCAATGATAAGAATTATTGATTTTATTTCACCTGCCCTTTATATTTTTGCTGATACACGTGATTGCTTATCAACACTTGAGGTTAAGTTTGCCAACCTTGGATACGAGATGTACTATGCTGCATAAGACAAATTGCAAATATCTGTCAACTTAGGTAGGTTTCTTATATATAAGATAGGTTTCTTTCAAACAAGGGAGGTTTCTATAAAACAAGCTAGTGTTTACGCCAGTGTAATACAGAAAGATGGACATTTCGATCTTACCAACACTCTACTCCCAATGACCTTCTGGAATCCTGCATTGAAGTTCTCAAACTGAGTTTTGACAGACTTGTTAAATACATAATTTACGTAGGCATCTACAAACTCTTGTCTGAAAAAGGAGAATCGTTATTTAAAAACAGAAATGACTACACTGTCATTCTTTCTTGTAACGAATCACAATCCCTTCTGAGATTGTTGCAGTGCAGGAAACACAAGACAAGTCTTTTCTTTTGCTGTTCTTTAGTTCAATTATTCTAGGCAAATTTAACTACCATTACAAAAAAGCCCATCTAATATCAGTTTTCTCTCTAACAAAAAACAAACAAGTTCTTAGGAACAACTTTGAAAAGGGGACTATGATTTTCAGTAACACACTGATTCAACATTGTGAACTATCAAAATAATTTCCTGCCGTTCAGAGACTCACTTGTTATCGTTGGTCACCTTTATGTTGGCACCATTGTCCACTAAAGGCGTTTTCTCAAGATGGCCATAAATATCACAGTCAATCTGTAAAGAGAAAATAACCCAATCAGTTTTTATAAGACAGGGAGTGGAATTGAAATTGCCCAAGGTGCTAATGTACATTAAATGGTTAAAAGGTCATAGGGCATATTGCCTGTACTTCAATTGCAATTGTAATTCAATTGTTCCATTGTTCTATCTAAATCCAGCTTAGGTTCAAACTTACTTCAAATGTGATAGGAAATATATCCTCAAAGTCCTCATCATCATACTCCATCATCTCTTCCAGACCCCTACCAAGCTGGGGTTCAAGCTCCTTCATGTCCTCCAGAGTGACTGGTCTGAAAAGAACATTGGTCATAATGAATAATGCAGGAAAAGGGGGTAGAGAGTCTGGTGTATGATCAGAGAAGACTATTTTAACATTCCATAAAGTCATCACTTCAATTTTATCAATGACAGTGATGTACTTTATAGCAGCAGCTTGACCCACTTCATTTATATCTGGTGTTTTTCCATTGGCAACAGGGGGCTCTCATGAAGTTTATTCATCCTGGTCTGACACGCATCCATGCACAACACCTTTGGCAAGTCACTTTTCTTCAATTGTTTGTCCATTGAACACTCTTTGAAAATAAAGAGCAAAAGTGGCTTGTTATGTATTTCTACTCGGCCCAAGTCCTCCTCCTAGATTTTGTTAATTCAGAACCACATGACTTACTTCTGGAGTAACTTCTTGTAGAGGGCAAGGGGAAAGCTAAGATCTATGATGGTCGAGTTGTAGATGGCTAAACCACACACCTGACCCACCAACATGAACATGTAACGATCATCATCTGCCAGCTGCAAGACAAATGAAAATCAGAATATATTTTCATGGTTTGTTATTTTCACCGACTCCTGCATTTCTCTTTGAAAAATAAAATTTAAGTATTTTTTTTTGTTCAAACCATATTCTTCAGCGATTTTAATAAAGACAATTAATTAAGCGCAAGCAAAATATCCAGGTTTATGATATGAAATGCAATCCTCTGCTTCTTATGGTTGAGAGAGCTTTCCTCAAATCTTTCAAGGGCCAATGTTGACATCTATTGCTACTACATGTAAGTGCTATGGGTAATAAATCATTTCAGGACGTTAAGTACAGTTAGATCATATTGACATTACCCTTCACTAGAAGCTCTCAATCAGCACTTTCTGATAATGCCATTTGTGCAATGATTGATTTTATTTCAGATCAAGTGTATACCGTGAATCCCAAATTTTTGCAAGGGTTTTATTTCTGTGGATATCCTTGTTTTGGTACTTCTACGTTTCGTGACAAATTTTGTTGATGGGAAAAATCATGAGAACTTTCATAATCTCCTTACCTGCTGCCTGAACCAAATGAGTCTTGACTCCTCATAATATTTGAACATGCCGTACTGAGGATCGAGAATTTCCCGCATTAGCAACATGAAGAACTCCTGAAATGGATTACAGAATAATATCAAGGACTTCTGAAAGTATTGACAATTTGTACAGTAAATGTATTGACGATCTGTGAGTTTGTGTGTCTGAACTGGAGAGTGCTGACAGTGAAAAATACAGACATAATTAATGAAGGCTTACAATACTGTGTCTCATAAGCCTTAGTAGGCTGGCGATTTTCTTTTTCGGTGACACATAAATAAAAAATATACATATATATATACAGGGTGAGACAAAGCAGGGCACAAATTTTTTCTTGTTGCTTTTTCACAGAATATGATGCAAGTTCAAAGTCACGATGAACCATTCAGAGTATCTCCTCACAAAGTGGTAAAGTCTACCATCATATTGGTAATAAAGCTGCATGAAAATAATATCCAAGGTATTTGGAAGCAGACGCAGTGTAAAGTGACTACAGCCCGAATTGAAGCATGAAGCAGAGCATCGAACATTGCAACGTTACTTATGGTCGAACCTTTCTGACACCCCCTTCATCTACGGCCTCCTCTCCCCGGAAGATCACCTAGAAACGAGAACACAGATACTACAAGGTTTGGTTAGAGCAGTTAGAGGGAGGTCAGAAGAGATAGAGAGAGGGTGAAAATGTGAAGTGGCCGAATGGACTTGGACAATATGTTGGGTCATTTTTGTAATGTTCTTGAAGCTAAAACGTTGCCTTTGACCATATGATGATGATGAAATGACGGCTGTGTCACATTGGCACAGCAAGTTCGAATTGTTCATCATCATACATGTCATTTAAGAACATCCAGTTCGGAAAACAAAACACAACCATAGATTGAATATTTTTCTACATAATTCAGAAGCACATGTTCATTTAGCGAGGGAAGTCAAATGCCCAAAGGAGCTTATTAGAGAGCATGCATTCGAGTTGAAAGGATACACTCGAAGACTGGGATTACAAACGATAGTTAACAGTTTCAATCACTTTCACAAGGAGAAAATGGGAAAGAATACAACAACATCCTTTGGGCATATCACAATCAAAAATAAATTTCCAATTTCTTTTTTGATTTTCTACTTGTAAAAAAGGATTTGGTGTCCATGTTGAACAAAGTTGGTAGTCCTTTCAACCACTTCATAACAAATCCACAAACAAAAGTCATTTAGTCTATTCAAAATGCAGCAATATATGAGCAGGTTCCCCCGTTTACTGCATACTATCTGCATGCGGCTTTTCCTGCAGCATATTTTGTTGCAATCAAATGGATCTGACCACTCAGTTAGGGAAAATAACACACATTGAAGAAATCAGCAGAAAGTCTAGTGGAGATTGCAATATCATGCTTTCAGCCATCATGGCAACAATTGTTTTTAAAGATTCGAAGTTTTCATTGTTTACTGACAGATGCCACACCAGAAATGCAAATCACGTGGGGCAAATCCGGCACTGAGCTATTCTGGTCCAATTGCTTTCTAGTTGTGCATCAAATGCCATCAACAATTCTAAGATATGTCATAAATCTGTCATAATTGTCCCCAATCAGAAACCACATTGATTACAAATACAATAATTTGTGGGTGTGGTACGGAACCAAATAGTATTTCTGCACCTCCAGAGAATTTTCTGCCGATTTCTTCGAATTATTCACTAAATCTATTTCACAACACTTCCAAGGTTTTACCTTCCTGACACCACCAGCATCAAGAGCCTCCTCATCAGCAAATGTCACCTAATCATAGTAAGATATTGGGTGACATTTTATACCAATTATCAGCAAATGTCTTGTATGTAAGTAAATCATGAGCGACATGTGCAAAGTATAGATCAAGTTGGAACAAATGCATCGCCAACAGATTTTATGTTCGCCGATGGCCCACTCAATGTGCATACTGTAAACTATTTTTTAGAAAGTGTTGGCCAATGTACTGCAGTACGGGTTTGTGAAACTAGAAATTGATGTTACATATCAACAAATGAATAAAGAGACCCTTAGCGTTAATATGACCTCCATGCAAAAACAGATAAGTTTTCGTTGTGTTTTTTAAGTGCGTTTGTGTCAAATTTAGGATGTTGATTACTTTTCCACTATTTAAAATCAAACAACCTGCAACATTAATCACTATACCATTAAGACACCAGTAACATGGGGCAATAACATGAGGCAATTAATAATCCTTCCGGCTGACGGTTTATTTGACCAGTCTCGTTGCTTTGAAATCGAGAACAGTTTATATTGACAGCTTACAAATGATGGTATTGAATACTGGGAAGAAATCGTTACTAATTGCCCAAAATGAAACCGCAATTATATTACACAAATACGTTATCTTTTGTTTCATAACACAAAGTGATAGACAAGAGCTTGGGTTGTTTTGATGTTGGTTGAAATTTGTCTTCTAATCAATCCAGAGTGATCGACATTGGGCTCCATCAAACGGCTTCATATCAACCATGATTGAATTGTAACATGATTTGAGACTGCAGATAACCCCTGCGATGTAAATAGAACACAATGAAAGGCGAGCTTAATAGCCCCCCCCCCCCCCCCCCTGTCTAGCTTTCGACCATTTGATCTCACAATTCATAATTGTGCAGTCTTTAGTTCACTTCTACTACTCTATGACAGGAATTGTTTGTGAAGCTCCTTTTTCTCTCTCAAAGGATGACTAAACAAAATTGACACAGATACCAACCTTTAAGGGCTTTTTGAGGTCGGCGTTACCATATTTCGTCAACTGTGTGATCGTATCATTGAGCAAGTTGTTCCGTTGTATGTGGAGGACAAGGCAAGGGTTGATCACATCAACCATCGGAAGAAACCCAGCAAATGTCAGAGTGGCAAGATTTCTTTGTGCGACTTCTTCGACAGCAGTCTGAAAATATACAGTGAAAAAGCCTCCTATTGAATTTCTGAAAACAAATTATCCCATACTCGGCTGATAAAACCTATATGGTGGCCATAGTGGGGAACGCATATGGCTGCTTGACCAACCTTAAGGTGTTATTCTCCAGGGAGTATTCCTCCTCCGAGGGAGAAAAGAGTTTTGACATGCCACCATGGTTTGGCACCGATTGTTTCTTATCCAGTGACTCCATCTTTGGCCAGTCCAGCGCAAGCTACTCATGTTTCTCACTTAGTAGGGTCTTTTGCTTGCCCTAGCAAGGACACCTGGTACAAGGTTTTAGATCTCATTCGAAGGAATTCGAAGTGGCATTTGCCCAGGTCGTTTTCTGTCCATTTCATCAAACACAGGAAGGGAAGGTAAAACTGTCAGTGTGAACAACTACATGCTTCTCTCTTTCTTGGAAGGTAATGTTCCAACATCCATTAGAAGTGCCATTTCTACAAGTGCCACACAGGACTGAAATTTCACTTTGAAGAGAACATAACTGCAGACAACGCTGTTTTGAAAATGATGAAGTTTCAGCCATAATGGTACTCCACAGTTAACAGGTTGGGCTAAAACATATCAATCATGAGTAACCAACAGAAGCGGCGATGGGAACTGCACACACAAGAACAGCAGTGGTTCAACCTTAGGTGTTGGTCACTATGGTTCCTATCTTAGAAAATACCAGTTTATTGGTATACCCTACTTTTTTATAACTGGGGAAACAGCAATTTGCTGACAATAGATTAGCAATTATTGACATAGAAAACTAATAAAAAGAAGGTGAAAGGCTTTATACTAAAATATATCAAGAAATATCACAGGTCAATACACTTTGGGGTAGATTCGATAACGGCAATTTATGGCAACACAAACAATGGCCTTGAAACATGGAAACTTGGTCTCTGGTATCTTTAATAATGATACGGAGTAATATTTCTATAGCGCTTTTCAAGGTGCTCAAAGCACTTTTGAGCACAATATTATTACCCTGGTCTCCACAGAAAACAATCTGGGGTTTCACTAAGAAAGGCTGAACTCAACCAGTATGGGAAGCAAGCAGTGACTCGACCGGGAGTCGAACCCACGACCTCTTGATCATGAGGTCTTTATACTGAACTGTTTCGTCTCTGATGACAGAACCCGGTGAAGTTCATATGGGGTGTGTCACAGTCGAGACATGTAATTCTGTTGAGTGAAAACAATCATGGTGACAGGTTACTATGGACACGGCACTTAATCCAAGATCTCGTATTCTAAGGTAACTCGGCCTGAGGAAAGATAAGTCTGTTGATGTGTATAAAAATTAAGAATTACAACAATGCTGCTGCAGCTGTGACCTGCATGGAGTCCAACACAAGACTTCCATCACGAAACAATGGTGCAGCTGATTCACTACACCCTAAACCTAAATTAGGCCATGCCAATTTAATACCTTGGATAACAGGCTGGCCAGGGAACCTATTTCTCCACTTGTGTTTGTTTTTCATAACCCCTTGACCAGCACCAAAATCACCTGTTGATACAAATAATAATGAAATATGTTGAAATACACTAGTCCTGGTTAAGGTTTATTTGTCACATCATAACTTTACTTGTCTGTCGCGTAACCTATAGCAATTAGGTTGTAATAATAGAATAATTTGATTGTGTCAACAAAAGTCAGGTGTGCCAAGGTTGTGATGTTCACAATAATTTTGTATATTAAATAGTCTTGCCCGCTTTTTATTTTAATTTTTTTCCCCTACCACCGACAAAGGAAGCTCTGCCTACTCGCCCGCTATCAAAGGTATTAAATTGGTGTGGCCTTATAGAGTCAGAGCTGCAAGGGAGTCAATATTTACATCAAGTTTCTAAACTACTGGACAACCAAAGCCATTTGATTCAGTCCATTCGAAATCGATCTCACAGTTTCTTTTTTTAACATATACTTTGCGTTGGCATGGCGATCATTGTTTGTATTAGGCATATTTGTCAAAGAAAGTGGATCAACAAGTAAATGGAGCTACACTTCCTCCGACGCTGTTGTTTACACCCGAGTGGTCACGTTTCTCAACAGCAGAGTTATGATATCTGTTGCCGAGTTGAAATTACTCGAGAAATGGCATGAAGTGGCCACTGAACGAAACCAGAAAAGGCCTGGATTTTGATCTGTAGATGGACACGGCCAATATAAGTGAGATTTCTTCTATGAAAGGGTCTTGCGTATTCAATGTCTGCTAACTGTCAAGGTGGGCTGGTCAAGTCATTCAGTTGATACCATAATCAATCTCCAAATAACCCAAATCCAGCCTGTAACAACAAGAATGCAAACAATATCAGAACCAGGGCTATTACTGGTTTAGTGACATTTTACCAATCGAACCAAGAATAAAACAGACACGCTATGTTCCTTCTATCAGTCGGAAGCAAAAACACTTTGCGAAAAGAATCAATGAGGCCACAATGCAGCAGCAAACATTGACAATTTCCTACTTTTAACAATTGGACAATGAAATACAGGTTGCTCTGAAACTTCATCCATAGCGGCCATTTAATCTGAAGTTGTTCAATTGATTAAAATACGACAATAGCTGGAAAATATGATGTCAGCCAGGCCAAAGTATTGATCTAGTTTCAAAACTTTGCCAACATCAGCATGCCATCATTCTGGTTCATTTTCTGTGATTATCGCTGTCCAAAAAATGGTATTTTCCACTTATTAGTTGTTGTTTCGCATCATTAGCAGAAGTAGCATTGACCATAACAGAAATAAGGCAAGGAAACGAGGTACAATGTTTAATCGATCAAACAAGCAGGAGCCGATATAAACACATAGGAGTTTGGCATCTGTTCTAATAGTCATGATGGAATCTCCATGAAGATCTGTCATAACTGAGTAAGCAGCCAGTCTTGATTATCAGGGGAAAATAGAAAATCCTATGAAACACCAGTCCGTTTTTGTGATGTAAACTTGCCAACTTACTACGTCATTCCCAGTTATCTTTCCATTGACAAGCAATGAGGACCAATATTATAGCTGTTGACGTAAGTGGAATTTATTCGTTATCGATAGGACGGACACCACTAGTAGTGCTTTGGGTCAACTAAGACAATATTGTATCATTATTTTGGTCAATAAACATCAATTAAAACAAAAGCAACGAGTGCCGACAATCACGTGAAAACTTCCAGCCAATAGAAATCAATTAGTTTCAGCGAAAGAGTTTGAAGGATCATTGACTAATCGATAGTTGAAATGTCGCAGAACTCTCAGGAGAGGCAGATAACACGGGTGATAGGTGATGACATATTCTGTTGGTATCAACCAATCAGGACAGATTTTATGGAATAATTAATGAGGTGTCAATAAGAAAACAACTGATACGGAAACAGTCGATCTGGGAGCTGATGGTAACGCTAGTGCATCATCGATTTTATGGAAAACAAAAGAGCAGTACTTGGAAGCTCTCACCTGATCTGATAACGCCCCTGTTTTGCCTTTGAAAACACAACATAATCACATGGAATGGTTTGGACGTATCACTTTACTATTACATTGAATTGGTGAATATCAAATAGAAACTTCATTCACATGGTTTTTAGCAACTGGCGTGGACCAACTATAGACCTAGATGACAAGGTAGGAAATTGTTATTTTAATATTTTTCATCATTTTCACAAATACCTCTCATAAAGTTCTTCTGCAGTTTTATAGATGATGATAAGTTATTGATGATACCTACACAGAGTAATTTCCTCCGAAGTTATTTCCTCTTGGTATGGATTTGTCCGGAAATATGTAGAAATTACAGATGATTTCTAATGACGTATTTCCTTACTGGCATGTTCTGCATTGGTCTATTAACTCGGGGAGAACCAACTTTTACGTGTCCAACTGATTGAAATGATATTCCAATACCACTCCAATCTCAGCTTAATATTGAGGATTACTGGAGTGGTAGCATTTCTTAATGGGGTAATGTCAGCTTATTTGTCAGAACATACCACTTGCAAAGCCTGAAAGTTAAGTGCATGGTGGTACTTTTGGAGAGGTGGACGTGCCGGACCTGTGCAAACTAGCGTGGTTGGATTCCTCATCTCTGCAATCTACAACATACATCATTGTTAAGCTAATAATCAACCTCAATTGATCTTTCAAAACCTATTGACTTATCTCCCTTTTTTCCAGTAGTCTATAGTATAAGCCTAAAGGTTAAAAATCAACAAAAAAGACAATCAGGGAAGGGACTTCAAGCGCCATGGATTTTTCAAATTCAACAAACACTGTCTCTGGGACAAAGAAGGCAACATACATGTACGAACCACTTGAGTTACACTGGCTTATTCTTGGAGGAATCGCAATGTCAGCTCTGCTACTGACAAATTTAGGTGGCAACTTTTTGACAATGTTGTCATTTTGTCTTGATAAGAAGCTACGGATTGTTAGCAACATGTACATAATCAACCTTGCCGTGAACGATATTTTGGTCGGTGTAGTCAGCATTCCGTTATATGGAACTTCAAGTCTTCTCAACCATTACTGGCCGTTTGGATATCCTATGTGCAAATTCTATATTATGGTGGATTTTATTGCATGTGCAGGATCATCTACATCCATCATGTTAATCAGCTATGATAGGTATCTCCTCGTGACCGAAGGAATAAACTATTCTGTCAAACAAACAAAAAGGAAAGCAGGGATTAAAATTGGCATAACTTGGGCTGTTATTCTTCCGATCTACGGGACCTTCACACTATTTTATGATACTTTCAGAGGATATTCGATCGCTGTAGCTGGAGACTGTAACGAAGAATTCGCCAATGATGAAATATTCAATATATTTTTATCCACATTTGAGTTTCTTATACCGCTTATTTTCATAACCTTCCTCAACTTTAGAGTCTATCACAATATTCACAAAAGGACGAAAGCAAAAGTCGGACCAATGGAGAAAACAAAAGAAATCTCAACAATTAGTGGTAGTGGGTCAATGCAGCCAAAAGAAGAGAACGCCTCACATGTCAGATTACTAAAGCGTGACAGGCGTGCAGCAAGATCCCTGGCCGCTCTTGTTATCATATACTTCGTATGCTGGGCACCGTATACCATTTTCACTGTCCTAATATCATTAAATGACCAATATTGGAATGAGGACGACTATTTCATGCCATACGAGTCCGTGATTTGGTTATTGTGGCTCAATTCTTCATTGAATCCAATCATGTACGCGTTGACAGTGCCAGCGTTCAAACGGTCATACAAAAGGATTCTGTGTAAGTTATGGCGAGGAAAGGGCTACAATGCTCGACGTGACAGCGTAGGGGAGTCAGTATGTTGATATTTGATATTCTTATATATGTTGATATTCATGTTGTGAGAAATAGCGCAGTGGTTTATCAGATCGGCTAATGTATGTTTTCATCTCACGAGGTGGTAGGTTTCAACAAGAAAAACAACAAACGATTCTAAATTAACAACAGACGACTTGACTTCATCAAAGTTCTCGCTGCCTTGTGCACTTGTCCTTGTTATGTGTACATTAGATCAGTCAGACTTGACTTCAATGCTGTGGCAAAGAAGCCAGATGTATCGACAAAACACAGACAATTCTTCAATAAACATGTTTAGCACCAAGCTGGGAGTTGCCTTCTTTTCCATTTTCTTTCTTAAGAACCATCCGATGAAAAACGTCATGTCGAGTCACTGCTGCCCCCATACCTTCATGGCATTAGGTAATGAGAAGACAGGACATCAAAATGATGTTACCTCATTGTCATGATACGCAATTATTGTTTGTTTGTCTTGACTTAAGTAAAAATTGCAGCGACTTTGTGCATGGAAGTTCTGCTTGGTCAATACAAAATTGAAGAAGCATATTCAATATCAACTCACCCTCATCTGGATGTGAGCATCAGTCTGCAGCAGTATCGTCTTGGCTTGAGCATCGAGTGCGAATGGGTAGTTACAAAATATCAGGACATTCTGAAAAAAACATACGCTGCTTTGTCAAAACAGTGACCAAACCTTTCTCTTTTAGAGATACATCCCTCCTGCCGTTATTCTTTTAGCAGGGTTCACTTTGCAGCAATGCTTGCCATATAGTACCCAATTCCTCAGGGCTTCACGTTTTCAATCCTAAACAGCTCGACACAGCCTTTTTGACCAAAAGATCTTGTTTCTTTTGGTCAATCAAGGTGGCCACAACCAGATTCTTCCTACACAGAAGGTCATTCTCAACATCATACTCACTTGATTATGGTCTATATTATGCTGACTCCGTATCCAATGGATATAATCATTTTGAATATTGATCCGGTCCTTCACCTCTGGGATGTAGAAGTGATCATATGGAACAATCTGGCACTTTCGAACATTCACCTAGCAAGAAAAGGAGATTCAAATGCTAGCATAAAACACAATTTTACAGTGTTGAAACAATAATATCCTGATATCGCCACTGAAGTCCTATTATTGCTCTTTATGTGATGACATAATTTCTAGTTTAATTTCTCAATACAACAAATGCGCTGCAATAATAAAAACTGCAGTGCACAATGTCTTCCCCAGTATGGCAGCACATACATACCTCATTGAGTTTCTTCAACATCTCCATAGTGGAATAGAGAGGTCGGACATTCTATAATAAGAAAGAAGATACTTTTAGTCAATCAAGATGTGCCATTTTTATATTTGTGTTGATAAAAGTCAATGCCGAGGGACAAGGACATGGAATATGCAGGAATTGTTCAATCATGTTGCAAAACCTTTGATAAGATATAAGCTACTTGGACTTTTTTATCCAGCGATGCAGAAATACATTTTGGAGAGTGTGCAGCAGTCTTTTTGGCCATCTTTGACCTCACCGTCCGCGCGTTTTCTTCCATATTGTCCGAATAGTCGGCCATGATTTTATTGGAGATAACGCCAAGATGAAAGTGGCATTCCCAAGAGGCACACATCAGATCAATGAGTCAAACATTGTGTATGACTTGCTTGGTGAGCGCCGCACGAATGAGAGATTTAAATTGCGGCAGCGACCTGCGATTAGAATTGCTACTGTGTGCGACAAAAAGTTCTCTCATGCGAGTAGCAAACTCACCTCTGAAAACACACGTTGGGGATCTAGAAAATAATTGACAAGTTTCTTATGGATCTGGAAGAAAAAGAACACAAATTAATGATGAACACGAACAGACAGAAGGTAATACTATGCTGCCATCTGCTTTCCCAAAGAATAGTTACCACAAGTTGTTCAGAAATTGCAAGAGTTGGGCTAAGATAATGGCATTTTAGCGACAGAGGTTCCATTGTACTTACATCAACAAGTCTTCTGAAATGCTGTTCCTCAAGTTTGGACCACCAACTGTCTGCAAAAGACACAAACATGTTTAGAAACATTGACTTTGAAATGAGAGCAACATACAAGAATATTTGACACTGAAATCTCAAGACTGACGAATAAAAAGCAGTGTCATAATCTTTTCCAATACAAGTGTTAGCTTACCAATTACTTTTCCGGCATTTCCTGCTAGACGGAGAACAGCTTCGCCAAACCTCACCACCAGGCTATTATTGTTGATTGGGTTATCAAATAACCGACATTGGGGGATGGTCAAGTAGAGACGGAGGGCTTCCACATCTGGCGGGGAGGACTTCAACTGCTGGAGGAGCCTTTCGAGACATGCATAAATCTGCAGCCAAAAAGTGTAGAGAATAAATGAAACGGTCAAAGGGCCATGTGCTTACCTGTTGTCAACGAAAGGAATATGGTTAGCCTACTGTTATGGTTACACAGAGTTTGCACATATTGCCCAAAGCAATCATCACAACAAGTTTGGCCATCTAGCCTTAACAGATTTTGAAACGTGTGATCCACTCACAGGTGCCACGGTATTGTTTGAGCTCTCCACAGGTGAGCTAAAAATAACTGACACAGATGGACTCAAAAATACAAGAAACATGTCAGTCCCCTTCGTGGTACTTACCCTTTGATTAAGAACAGCATTGCCAGCAAGAGATATACTAGAGAAAGTTTGAAGAGCAGCCTCTATGTCAACCCCCGATTGTCGACTACTGCAGTTATAGTGCTGGTCATCACCGAGAAGGAATGAAGCATTGAGACAGGCTGGACTGGAGAAGACCTTCTCAATCAGGGCGAGGAATGGTTCAGAAGGTGGATCAGTCGAGTTTAGCTTAGAGACTTGCTGGACCAGTTCCCTGGATATAGTCAGAACCTGTTGTTTTGGGATAATCTCACGGAAATCAGTTGGTTCTATTCTTTCTTCTGGTCGGGACGCAATAATAAAACAATGATTTCCACCAGTAAAGATTTTGTTTATCACATAGCTTGACTCTGTTAAGTTGCTGGACTTGGAGACCTCCATTGGGGGGTGTTCGTTGTAAGGTACCCAATCACCACGCACCGATACTGGGCTTGTACCATTAGTACTGTCTTTACCAGTGCCTAACTGACCTGAGCTGCCAGTACCGAATGAGAAAAGCCGACCACTAGTGCCCACTAATGCTAGGGTGTGACACCTACAAAGAAATGAAATGGAATTTTAGGTACCTGTCAATCTAAAAGATTACACACCCTTCTAATGGGTCCTACCACATGCAGTACAAACCTAGAGGTTTAGGCAGAGACAAAATAGTTATTACGTTGTTGAGACTTCGCATGGCCAAGAAACTCCTCTTTCATCTTACCTTCCACAGCTAATCTGAGTGACTTTATTTCCCATCAACTCAAACACTTTCCTGGGTAATGTCTCATTATTCTTTGAACTATGACCTAATTGTCCATACATGCCAGCACCAAATGTGAACACACCGCCATCCTGAAAGAAAAATCAAGAAGCTATTGAAACTGGCCTTTGATGTTACATTCTCATCGTGCCTTCTCAAAAGCAGTTTGTGGGCTGGTAACAAGTTGCTCGAAATTAATGGACTTTGAATCAGCACCCCCTGGGCAAAAATTTTAACCAATGCTATGAACCAATTTTAAGAGAATTTTGTTTTCGAAAGGTTTGCAACCTGGATTTCGAAACGCGAAAAGGTTTTGTAAATTCGTGTCACGTAAAAGTCACGGCTTAGAGAATGCAAAACATGACGTCATTATGTCAGCACTCAATTACCCTGATACTACAACGACAATGGCAAATCCGCCTAGTTCTTTAACTGATCTTACCTTTGTCAATACAGCAGTATGATTCTCACCACAAGCTATGTGCTTCACTTTTTGAGACCTGAGACTTCGACACAGCACTGGATGTTGACATTCTGAAACATAAACTTAAAACTGGCACAAGTGATGATAAACTAAAACCACCCTAAAAGAATTGGCCCACATCTATGTATATAAAATCGTTCTAAACGATTATTCATGAACTATTTCACGGAAACAGCAAATAAATACTAATAAAAACAGACGTATGAAAACTTGGGACTTTTCTGGGTTTAGAGACACTTTTCAATGCAGTCACACAAAATCGGATGACTAGGAATAATTGATAGTAACATGCTTAACAAACTTACCTCTGTCGTGGCCAACTCCTAACTGTCCAAAAAAGTTCCTCCCCCAGCCAAATACAGCCCCAGACTGAGTCAAGGCAAAACTGTGGTTGCCACCACAGGCAATCTGTCGAATAGGTAATCCATGTAGGGAACAAAGAATTTCTGGCTTGTGGTTGAAATTATCTCGTGAACCTAGTCCAAGCTGGTTGAATTTATTATGACCCCAAACCAAAATTCCTCCAACTGAAAAGAACAAACATTCAATAATGAATATCAATCATCTCGTCATTCCATTACCCAAATTTTGGACAGCAAGTCATTTCAGGTTTGACCACAGATCACCAAAACACAGCGCTCGCACCAAACATTCAATTCAGGACTATGTTTTTCCCCCCGTAATCCTGTATGAAATTGGTGACTCGGCGGCTTTTTCTGAAATCATGGCAACAAGTGACAGTGAAGACTATAATCCAATGTCAGTTATGACTCTAATGGCATTCCTCCTTGTACATGTATAGGTGATAATTTTTTTGATAATTTAAACTGACTCATAGCATACTAAAAAGATCCCTTACGTGATCAAAATGACCATAATCATCACAATATTGTGACAACTTTTTCTTCACACCTTATCCTTCTTCATCTTCGGAAGATATCTACTGTCTTCAGTTGATGCCTTTAGAATATAGGCATGTTGTGTGTCAGGTTGTTAAAATGAGTAAGATAGAAACAAGACCGAAAAAAAAAAGTCCTCCTGCTTACCATCAGTCAAAGCCATGGAATGACTGTCACCACAGGCAACTTGGATTACTTTTATTCGATCTGGAAACTCGAGAAGTCTGCAAAGAAGCCATGGATGAATGCTTTGAAAATTCGATGCAGTCACAACCTTATACCAGAGAAACAGTTCTTGAAAGCGTTCAAAAATTTGGAAGACTATCAAAGGGCTACTTAGTGCTGAAGTCAAAGTCATTATAGTAGTGACATATAACAAGCTTGGGCTGGTTTCAGTACAGCAGTAGATCGCTCCAACTGGTCGTACTGAATGGGATGCTAGACTATGAGTTTATACAACACTTTTCTAATATAACACCTATCTATCAAACAAACTCTACCTTGGAACCGGTTGTGAGAAGATCTGTTTTGGATTTCCTAAGCCTAGCTGTCCGTATTCATTGGAACCCCAGCAATACAGCTCACCATCTGCTGTGACAGCCAAGTTGTGTGAAGCACCAGAGCAGAGCTGTGTCACCGACATGGACTTGGATGTAGGAAATGACACCCTTTCTGAATTAGAAGAAAAAAGACATGTTGTGATACATTAGCACCGAAGCAGCATCATAAGATTGTGTTTGATTTTTTGGGTGGGGGGACAAAGATTTCATTAGATAAAACGGACTGATTTGATAAAACATTTTTCACCGCCAACTTTGTCGGGCTAAAAATGTCAGAGTAATGCAGGTAGTTCTTGTCTCCATCACGGTGAATGGTGATGTTATACATGCCGAGAGAAATCGTACTCCAGCCACAAAGCATCGATTATAATATTCCCACAAGTTGTGAGAAATTTTATAATAAGTTGTGAGAAATTTTATAATAAGTTGTGAGAAATTTTATAATAAGTTGTGAGAAATTTTATAATAAGTTATGAGAAATTTTATAATAAGTTATTGTTAGAAATTTTATAAGCGTGGTTGCCCAACTGCACCAAGACAAATTTTAGACTATGGACCTGTTGTTGCATCTGTACCTACCAGGTTTCTTTTCACTGAGTGTTTGTCCCAATTGTCCATGCACGTTGTTCCCACAGCTGTAGATCTCACCATTTTTGGCAACGAAGATTGTATGGCGATATCCACAGGACACAGCCTGCCACACTTCATTCTGTAAGTTTGCTGATACTTCAGGAACAAAGATGGCATTCTCTTCAATGCCACCGACACCAAGCTGTCCATACTCCACCGAGCCCCAACCCAACAATGTTGGCATCTTGCTGTTTTGTGTTCTTCCAAAAAATCTGTTGTTATCAGGTGAATCTCTATTATCAGCATTTACAAAGCATGATGACTCATAGTCTTGTATCTTCAAAAGTTCATTCAGCCATCCACAGGATTAGCTTTTTGTTCTCTCGACTCATGTCTCATAGACTGGTATCCCTGAGTGAAAAGAAGAAGATAATAATTCGACCTACAATAGATTCACACACTTGATTGGGTAACATAGTTTACATAGTATTGGCCGTCGTCACTTCACGATGTATTGCAGCTCTGCTGGTTTTACATTACTTACTACGTGACGTGACGTCTTCGTAAACGTTGTTCCCAAGCAAGAGCATTAATTTAAATATAGAAAATGGAATATCCAATACCCTTTTTTTAATAAATATTGACAGATCGAAACCAAGATACATCTGGACATTTAGCCCAAATCTTTACACAAGAGTGGTTCAGTGCATGAGAATAGTGTAGGCCTACATTGTGATTGTTTCCTCTCAGATTTTTCTAGATTTTTTAGGCTACTTTCCTTTCCAGTGATTCATGAGATGAGTGAATTATACCACACTAATATAGGTTGAAAACAGCTATTCGTGTCAATCAAAGCTGTTGTAAAAAAATCATTGAGAATATTTCAGCATCTACAACTCATCCAGTTAGGAAAGCTTGTCATTACGAAAGCGTATTATGTTGTTTTCTTACAGATAACAGAACAAATCATAAGAAATGATGAAACGACGGCCATGACACAACACTTCCATGGCTCACAGATGTAACAGCGATTTTCATTGGCTAATAAGGTTATGAGCATATATGGGGCGCGCTATCAAACAAAATAATAGAACCTTGTAAAACCGAGAAAGGCCAAATTTAGTTACTCTAAGATTAAAGTGCCTTGCTATACAATGAGTCAAGGCCAAAACTATATCATGAGAGAGGGACTTCAGAATCCAAACGATACAACTTGCCTCGCACAATCTGACAGATGAGATAAAAAAAGTTTACCTGAGATCCCACTTCGAGAGTGTAAAGTGTCCTGCCCAAGACACGCAGTACACTGGCCTGAAATCAACCACGTGATCAACCCAACTCAGCAAACTGATTTTATGGTCCATCAGCGCTCCATATATGGGGAAAACCCATAATCTTGTTTAGACTCAATTTCGGTTTCTGGCTCGACTATTATAATTTATGGTCTCCTGGCAGTCCTGCTCTGGCAAAACTACGATTTACATGTTACAACAAATTAGGTAAACATGCACTAACCAATTGACAAGTGTGAGTATTTACTTTGTAGCGGCAGTACTGCCGTAATTGATAAGTGTGGTAGAATATCTGTGTACATTTTTGGATGCGCGGCTGACTGAGAGTGAGATCTCAGTTATATTTGACTCCTTGTTCTCGAACAAATATCAGTTCTAGATGAGTCTTTATTCGGACTCCGAGTCCTCAAACAAGTTTGATTCGGACACTCTCGTGTCTGTCGTGTGTGAGGACGGATGCGGGGCTATGAATCAAGTTTCGTTAAGGGGTAGATCTAAAAAGATTGTGAAAATGGCCATGAAAGGTCAAGGTAGAAGGAGTAGGAATCCACTGAGGTCCTGTTAATCGGGACATTTGCACAATGGTTCAATCATTACTCCTTTCCTTACATTGTACTATTCTGGTTTTCAATTATGGTAAAATATTGTCCTATGTTACTTGATATATATTCATGTAGTGTCAAATTTTTGTTCCAGGTTACTGATCAACTGAGAAGTGGAAAATTTAAAAATTGTCGGCAAGGAGTCATAACCAAAAAAACTTTCAGATTAGCTGACACTGAACTTTCCTGCTTCATCATAACTATGAGTATGAGTCAAGAAGGAAGTATTGAAGAAAAAAGACCTAATGTGTCTTTAAGTGTTCTGAGCCAAAGCATTGAGAGCGGTAGTTATGATAGCTACAACACATGTGTTGAAGGTGAATCATCTGTGGATGAGAAGATAATTGTTCCTGTGGGAGACGAGGTCCGTGATAGTGGTCACAGATTTGCTAGAGACTCAGACCAAATGATACAAAGGAAAAATGAAAATATGACTGAAAATAACGGAATTAGAGACAAATTTCAGATGAGTGTTGAAAGTCAAAGTGAAGGTCAATGTGGGGACATGACTCATCTTCAACTTGGAGATTCGTTTGACGGTGCTACATGTAATATTGAGAGAGACAGAAGATTTGCAAAGCAGAAAATCAGCAATAGTGATGATGCTATTTTAGAGGATCCTAGGCGTAATACTGGTACAGATGGTGTTTCTTCAGATATTTTTCAAAAAGTCAGTAAGGAAAATGAGGCTCTGAGACAGCAAGTGGCAGTTCTGGAATGTGAGCTGGCAAGGAAACCATCTGATGAAGACTTTGCCCAATCGGTATGAGCTGGTTGAGGCTTTTGTGCCTGAGTAGTATAATGTGGTGATGGCTTTCTTCAACTGCTATCATGAAACCATAAATCCATCATAATATTCTGTCTTCTATATTCAATTTAAGGAAAATCTGATGTCGTTCTGACAGCAGTCTGGTTTGATCCTGACATCTGTCTTTTAAGATGTCAGATCATGTCATCCTAACAAGATATCAGATTACATGTACATGCAATAAAGTGTTTTCACGGTCAGCCTGATGTTGGAGGGCAGAACAATGATTTGTTATGCCTGACTTAACTGAATCAAATGGTCTTTTGTCTGTGCCTCCAACATGGCCTGTGATGATGTCACGTGAAACCATTCTATTGGATTTTTCATGTGTTCATTTCACAGCAAAAAGGAGGAACATTGATTGCTCACATAACAACTGTTTGAGCACTTGCACACTGCAGACCATCCCAAACATGCCAATTGTCTAGCTTTGATAGATCTAGCTTTGATAATATTTTTCATATGTACTTTGGACTGTTTTATAATTAATTTTTATGAAAATATGTCAGACGTGCTGCTGCCATTGTTGTCTGGACCGTACTGGACATCTAGAGTGACCCCGCCCCTTCTTGTTCCATATTTCAGGAGAGTCGGAGGCAGGTGCTAGAGAATGAGAACTTTCGTCTAAGACAAAATATCAAGGGTACCAGCAGCGAGCTCATTTTGGATGAAAATGGTAGGCCGATGCAACTGAAGGAGGACATCCTTCTCAGACAAGAAAATGAACGGCTTTCAAATAAAATAGCTGTTCTTGAAAGTAGACTGGATGAAGCTCAGCACATGTTACCAAGAATTGATGTTCAGGTATGTATTTCAATTGTTGCATATTGTACAATGTAACTGGTAATTCTGACACCTTTATGGAGGCACTGCATATTATTATTACTCAACCTGGGCCAGTTTGACTTACTCCTGATATGATGGCTTAGACCGTATTGACAGCAGTTTATATTCTCCTTGACCGTTAGGGGTAATCTGAAACTTTGAACTCTTATTGACAACTCTTTGTTGCTACTGGCCATTTCAGTAACTTTTGCATGAAATTGTCATTACCTGTACCATGCATCATGATGCAATGGCGTGACAGGTGTGAAAAAGCGTTTCACTTGGCCCTTCATTTTCTGTTTTCATCTTCCAGCATAATCCATCCCCTGAGACTAGCGTTGTGGTAGCCCCTAGCATTGATGGTATGATTTACAAGATAGAGAGGCTGGAAGCCAGCAATCACGAGTATTTGATGGAGAAGAACAAACTTGAAAGAGAAGTTCGGGTTAGTGAGCACTATACTTTGATATCCTGTCAAGAAAACTCTCCTGTACATGTAGTTGACATCCCTGTTCATGTTGGACCTTAGCATATGATAATAATATTTTGTTTCTCTTTTGTAGGAAATGTACCGTACAATGAACGAAATGTTTGAAGCTAGTGAAAATGAGTTGCAGAAACTCCTGAAAGCAGAAAAGGACAAAAATAAAGCACTTGTGGAAGAATGCAAGCATCTTAGACATCAGGTTGGAAAATCTTTCTGATTTTTTCTGTCTGTAATCGTCTCAATCAGAATGAGAACTTCAATCCCCACCTTTATAACTGGTAGTCTATAGAGCTTGTCAAAGGGTCTTTGTGATCTCGGAGCATTGTGTGACAAGACCTGCAAAATGCAAACTTTCCAACAATGTCTTGTCAGCTAAGAACATAAATGATTTTTTCAACTGCATGGCCTGATTCAAATTACCCGCCAGCATAGATGGTGGGAAGCAGAAATAACATCATAGGAAAATCTGATGTCGTTCTGACAGCAGTCTGGTATGATTCTGACATCTGTCTTTTAAGATGTCAGATGATGTCATCCTAACAAGATATCAGATTACATATACACGTACATGCAATAAAGTGTTTTCACGGTCAGGCATGTTGGAGGGCAGAACAATGATTTGTTATGCCTGACTTAACTGAATCAAATGGTCTTTTGGGACTGCTTTCTTTTGTCTGTCCCTCCAACATGGCCTGTGATGACGTCCTTGAAATCATTCTATTGGATTTTTCCTGTGTTCATTTCACAGAAAAAAGGAGGAACATTGATTGCTCACATAACAGCTGTTTGAGCACTTGCACACTGCAGACCATCCCAAACATGCCAATTGTCTAGCTTTGATAGATCTAGCTTTGATAATATTTTTCATATGTACTTTGGACTGTTTTATAATTAATTTTTATGAAAATATGTCAGACGTGCTGCTGCCATTGTTGTCTGGACCGTACTGGACATCTAGAGTGACCCCGCCCCTTCTTGTTCCATATTTCAGGAGAGTCGGAGGCAGGTGCTAGAGAATGAGAACTTTCGTCTAAGACAAAATATCAAGGATACCAGCAGCGAGCTCATTTTGGATGAAAATGGTAGGCCGATGCAACTGAAGGAGGACATCCTTCTCAGACAAGAAAATGAACGGCTTTCAAATAAAATAGCTGTTCTTGAAAGTAGACTGGATGAAGCTCAGCACATGTTACCAAGAATTGATGTTCAGGTATGTATTTCAATTGTTGCATATTGTACAATGTAACTGGTAATTCTGACACCTTTTATGGAGGCACTGCAAATTATTACTCAACCTGGGCCAGTTTGACTTACTCCTGATATGATGGCTTGGACCGTATTGACAGCAGTTTATATTCTCCTTGACGGTTAGGGGTAATCTGAAACTTTGAACTCTTATTGACAACTCTGTGTTGCTACTGGCCATTTCAGTGACTTTTGCAGGAAATTGTCATTACCAGTACCATGCATCATGATGCAATGGCATGACAGGTGTGTAAAAGCGTTTCACTTGGCCCTTCATTTTCTGTTTTCATCTTCCAGCATAATCCATCCCCTGAGACTAGCGTTGTGGTAGCCCCTAGCATTGATGGTATGATTTACAAGATAGAGAGGCTGGAAGCCAGCAATCACGAGTATTTGATGGAGAAGAACAAATTTGAAAGAGAAGCTCGGGTTAGTGAGCACTATACAGTAGCACCTCTCTATTAAGGACACCCTCGGGACTGACAAGTGCTATCCTTAATAGAGAGGTGTCCTAATTAGAGAGGTCAAATTGAAAGGAAACTACTAATTTGGGACCAAAACTAGTGTCCTTTATAATAGAGAGGTTGTGCTTAATAGAGAGGTGTCCGCTAGGTTCCACTGTACTTTGATATCCTGTCAAGAAAACTCTCCTGTACATGTAGTTGACATCCCTGTTCATGTTGGACCTTAGCATATGATAATAATATTTTGTTTCTCTTTTGTAGGAAATGCACCGTACAATGAACGAAATGTTTGAAGCTAGTGAAAATGGGTTGCAGAAACTCCTGAAAGCAGAAAAGGACAAAAATAAAGCACTTGTGGAAGAATGCAAGCATCTTAGACATCAGGTTGGAAAATCTTTCTGATTTTTTCTGTCTGTAATAATCTCAATCAGAACGAGAACTTCAATCCCCACCTTCACAACTGGCAGTCTATAGAGCTTGTCAAAGGGTCTTTGTGATCTCGGAGCATTGTGTGACAAGACCTGCAAAATGCAAACTTTCCAACAATGTCTTGTCAGCTAAGAACATAAATGATTTTTTCAACTGCATGGCCTGATTCAAATTACCCGCCAGCATAGATGGTGGGAAGCAGAAGTAACATCATAGGAGGCCAACTACATTTGCAGGTAATTTCTAATTCCCAAAATTGCTGGTGTCATGTTTTCATGTGAGATGGCAACTGCAACTCCCTGGTGGAATCGGGCCTTTACGGTGATCTGTGCCAATGAATATACTGTAGTTTCATGAAAATAACACCTCTTCATTAACCGTCGGTGTCGCCGCCCCTAACTCATAGGGTGGCGAACAGAGCTGTTGAGAAGGCCGATCATTGGCTGGGATTCCAGAGAGGGTTGTCCAGGCCTCATATCCAATATGCTTCAGTTTTGAGTCCAATCCTTATTGTTTGGGTTGTTGAAACCGATTCGTAGGTCTCCTATGAATGGGATAATGGGATCGGGTCTTCGGCCATTGTACTGAGTGTCCCAGAACATTTTCAACTAATCGTCATTGGTAGTGTAAAGGGTGTCCCAGTGCTAATGGCTGATAGTGTACAGGGTGTCCATGAAAAAAGCCCAACTGACATATTGGCTTCTGCTGGTTTTAGGGACTGACCTGCCCTTTCAAAGTGAGGCACTGCTCAGGGAGGTAATGGAGCATGTCTTCGGGTCTTATCATCCCTTACCAGCTTCGGGCTTTCAAAGATACTTTGCAGTGCGAAATTGGTAAGAATGAGAAGTTGTCCGTCACATATCTGGAGACAAAACCGAACATCCCTCTGAATGTACAGTCTTGTCCGAAGTGATCAGTGAAGGAATAAAAAAGAACAATGCAAATCCCGATTCAATTTTTTTTCAAAGCTAAAGATACACATTATTAGATTGTCCAGCTTTCAGAATCGTACCCACAATCATTCACAACACCCACAGTCAATTCAAGTCCATCACAATGTCCTCCTCGACTACAGTCACGAACTCTGGTCCATCCACGGCAGTCTCCTCTTCTTCCTCCAAGATAGCATGTGGTCCAGCTTCGATTGGCCTTGGTTGAAACGATGCTTCAAATCAGTTGACGATAACGTCCTCATCAACACCATCCCAGGCATCTCTGATGATGTTGGTCACGTCTCTCAGGCCGATGTGAGGGCAGTCTCCTCTTTCGTCCGTGTGGTCCTTCTTCCACGATTTCCATTGTCACCGTACGTGACATTTGAAGGACTTCATGACTGCAACGTCTAACGGTTGTACGAGGGATGTGCAACCAGCAGGTACGTAATCCAGGCTGCCTCTCATGTCGCGGACTCTCATCCAGAAGTTCTCTGTCCGGTGGACCTGATAATGATCGACGATTAACAGGAACTGGTCGGTCTCGTTGTCGGTGATGTAGGGTGATAGGACTTCATCTAACCACTTGTGCGCCGTTTCCTCCCTCATCCAACCAGTTTCCGATAGGGTAATCTTTACATCTGCTGGTGGGTTGTCTTGGAGGGCTGCAAACATCCGGACGAAACCTCTTCTGGGGAAGGTGATGTGCGCCGGCAACTTTGCTCCAGAGGCTGCGATGCAGAGGGTGACGGTGCATCCCAACTTAGTATTGGACCTGGATGATCAGACGTCTATGGCCTTCTCCCCCGTGGTGTTGGCCGTGTACATGGTTCTCATATCAAACAGGACAAAGGTTTGGTCCATGTTAAAGAAGAACCGCATCTGTATATCAAGACGATCAATGCTCCCAGTAACCGCATCTCGGAAGGTCTGGATCCTTGCAGCAGCATCAGCGGGGACGGTCGTTGTATTCTTGGCCACCTTCCGTAGGGACACGTGGCGTCTCTTCATCAAGCACTCCACCCAGCCTATGGATGCGTCGAAATCCCATAGCTGAGGGTGACAATGCTGAATCCCTTCTCTGACATCTTGGGCTAACTCGTTCCACCAGCTTTGCCACACTACCAACGCCTTATCTTGAATGTCGAGAACGGAGACTGCGAGGCGATGCTCTCTCATCTGCTGCAGCCATTGGTAAAGCTGGTCCTCAACATGTGGCCATAACGGATCACGGGGCTCCATCACCGTCTTTTTCCGGCCATGCCCTTCTTCTTGCTTCTGCTCGAGGTCCTCGAGATTCCACCTTCTAAACGTCTCCCAGGGGATGTTATAGTTGGCGGCGAACTCTCTCATACTGCGCACCGTACCGTTCACCAGTGCCTCCTTCTGGTCTCTCAGGTAGGCAAGTTTTTCTGTCACGGTGTAGCGCCGGCGTCGTTTTCTCAGCAGCTCTACAGCATCCACTGTCGCACAGGTTGTCTGCAATGTGGGTACCCTCAGTGGGGCTTCATTTATAGGCCTAAGAGGCCCTAGAATTCCTCAAGAAAACCACAAATCCTAGAAACTTCGATTCTGTTTTCTCCCACGTTGGCCTAGGGAGTCTAAATCAAAAAAAGAGGGTTGTAGAAAAACAGAGGATGAGCTCCTCGTTTTTCTTCGGAATTTCGTGACTACTAACATTGCCTGAATATCACTTTGCTTTACTAATGAAAGCATTTGTAGATTTTTCTTCAGAGTTTCAATAAGGACTTTTTTTGTTTTGGGGGGTTTGGATCAATCTAAAAGGTGCTTCAGTTTTATGAGACAACCTGTATAAACGGTCGGCGAGTGGCCTTACCATTTACGTCATTCCACATGCGCACTCATCGACCAGTAGGCCCACAACACTTCGAATCAACAGGGCTGCGGTAATAAGTGGTTTAGGGTAACCGTGACAGCTCGGCTGAGCCATCACAAGGGCCAGCGAAAACACTCATTGGTTACCTCTGGTGAATAGACTCGAGAGAAGAGGCCGGGCCTTGAATATCCCGAAGTGGTGTTATTTTCATGAAACTACAGTATGATGTCCATAATCATTTTAAACATGAATATTGCAGTCCTGAGATATACATTTATTTGCATTTGGGGTATTTGAGTTTACATGTTCAGCTACATGTACATTTTGATGCCACTCCCATCTTTTGTGGTGCCTGAGGTATTGATTGTTGGATTTTGAGCTGTCTATGTTCCATTGATAAGTCAATCTGATGAAGAAGTATACTTTTGAAACCAAACAGAGCTCTAATTTTCTTTTTTCTTGTAGGTGGAGACTTTCCGTGGTGATTACGAAGCTGAGAAAGGGGAATGGAGGAAGAAGGAGAGCCAATGGGATCATAAGTTTACAAGGGAAAGAGCCTTGAATGAGAAGCTTAAACGTGAGGTGAGCTTTATCAGCATTTCCCCTCATTGTAGCTAACAAATCTGGTCAATATGACCAGAAAATGATTGACAGAACTGCTGTGGGTCTGTTCTTACCTCACACCCTTGGTATGTTTTGTTAGCAGAACATTTTCAATTTTTGAGAGTTGGACAAGTTTGACCGAGTAGAACATTTTCATGATTTTGAGAGTTGGACAACTTCAACAAAAAGACTTCATGCTTCCCCCCTGTGCTTCAAAGAAAATCGAACCATTCACTAAAGTAATCGATGTGAAGTCTTGTCTTGACAAACACAGTGGGAAAGGCTCACAGTGTATACATGTATAACTGAGTTCTCAAAGACGGGTTTGAGGAATCAGATTTTGAATTTTGTCTCCAAATTCTTATCCAGGTGAAAGAGGAAAAAATGGAGGTTATGCGATTGCAGGCTCAGTATCAGAAGGAATTCCAGAGCAAGATGAAAATACAGGAGGACTTTGAGAAACGAAAACATGAGCCATCCAAAGCTACTACAAGTATACCAGGACCTTATCCATCTAGTCAGAGATCTATGATGTCAGATGCGAGTTTTGAACTCATTCAGTGTGAGGTTTGCTCGTTGACGTTTGTCTCAATGAGTAAACTGGACAATCATCTTGAGACATGTCACAGAAGGAACCCTGTTGGATGTCAAACACAAGAGTAGATTCATCTAGAGTTTTGAAATTGTTTTGTAAACAAGGATACCAATATACTGTTGGGACAAAAAGAACAGTCAGTTGGGCATTTGTATTGCTGCCTGACAAAAGGGTAGACACGACCTTTCTGGTTGAAGGTGACATTTATCAAGAATTGTATTCCTGTTGCTTATTAACCTTGCATTATAAACATTCACTTGTATTATAAACTATTTCATTTGTATTGCTTGCTAATTGTCCCACCAAATCTTGCCCGAATTTGTCAAATACACTCATTATGGATTATCTGTGCTCTTTGTTTTCTGACATCTAATTCAATTAGGTGAACCGATATTCTGGGAGCAATCGGTGTAAAGACAATTTAATTGTGAATGCTAGATGCACTGGTATGTGAAAACTCTCGACTCCTGCTGCTTGCTCTGTTCAGTGTCTGTTCACAGTTTGGTGGGATTTGATGGAATGAGAAGATGAGGCCAGAAGCTACTGTGATATTCCAGTTTAGGCTGATAGAACTGAGGACTAGCAAAATTGTAGTTATATGTACACATAAAAAGGGAGGGGCGTCTTGTCTTGAGAGTCATGTTGCGGACATAACTAGACCAGCAGTGCTATAGCAGTGTTACCTCTGTTAATTGCTTAAGCCTTTCTGGCCCTACATTTTACACCAGAATGGGCAAGTATAAGAAAGTGATAAGTTTCCTACAAAGCACAACAAAGGAGCATGCATAAGATTTTCATTTTATTTTGACTTTCCTTCTCATTGAACTTAAATGAACCATAATGATTAAATTAATCGGTTCGTGTCAGTGAAAGCTTTTTGAAATGATTTACTAGTCTATATCTAGAACACAGCCACGTGAGAAATCTGAGTATCAAAAGCATTCTTTGTAGTTTTTTTACAGGAAAATGTCACAGTCATGTGACAACTATTACATGAGTTGAATCTGATTATTGAAGAGGAGTGAAATATATGAAGTTTAGCTGTAAATGAGGGAATTCCTTTATGGCCCAGTGGTTGGCGCGTTGGCCCCAGAGTGGGAAGTTAAGCAACGTTGAGCGCGGTCAACCTTTGGATCGTTGACCGGCGCGTACAATACACCGCCGACTTTCTTTGGATGCCTTTAGTTACCATTGCAAAGCTTTTGAAAGGAAATGCTCTTCATTCTCCAGGATAGATATGGGGAGGGGAAAACCCACATCTAGGTCTAGAACCAGTTCCAGATTCAGAATTCAGTTTCAGTTTCAGTTTCATATCAATCTATTTCATATCTCAACAGTACTAGATAAAAGAAGATTTTAAGTCTCTGTTTCTTTCCTTGTTTGCGACATTCTTTAGCAACTTCAAATTTACGTTTCATTTCGTAATTCTGTGACCTTCAACAAAGAGGTAAGAATGCATTGAATTAAAATAGTGTGAAAGAATGTTTATGTACTTTTTTGGTTTCCAGGTATGATTGGGAGAATCACGGGGATTTGAGGCATACAGTGGGTCAGTTGGCTAATTAAAGACATTTTGGCTCTCTGTATGCCTTGGATGGACCAAAAACTGGCCAGGACCTTTTCGGTAGACACCTATCTTTAAGTGGGATTCAGTAAAATGGTGGTAGTTGTTTGCTTTTAAAATCCAACCTGATCTGATTCACTGTTTAACCACAGGGGGCACTTTGTGAAAACCAAAAATTTGCCATATGGGCAATGGTTAGTTTATGGTAGGTTTTACTGGTGGTGGTACACAATATGTGATTTATTTTTTGCCGAGTCTGAAAAGTCTGACTAATTCATAAGAATCAAACTTATTTGTGGTTTTTACCATATGATGTTGTTTTCCAGGTTACTGATCAACTAAGGAGTGGTTGAGTCAAGAAAATGTCTGCAGGATTTTTATGCGGATGATAAGGATCAGGATACTCATCATTTTCTGGAGATTTTTCCTGTTTTCTAATTGCCATTGAAAAGTCTCAACGATCATTAACCTTTCTGCTTCACCATCACAATGAAGCGAGGAGGGAGTGTTAAAGAACAGACGCCTGTTGTTTCTTCAGGCGTTCTGAAGCAACGGGTGAAGAGGGAAGGTGCTTGTAGTGACGACAAAGCAGGTGTTGAACGAGGATCACCTGTGGCTGAGGTGACGAGTATTCCTTTAGGAGACTTCAACCTTGATAAACTTACTGCAGGTTTTTACCAAATACAGAAAACTTGTGAAGATATGCCCGGAAATAACAGAGTTGGAGACCAATTTCGGACTAGTGTTGATTGGCAGAGTGAAGGTCAGTGTGGCCATCGGACTCTTCCTTTGATGGAAGGTTCAGATTTTGACTGTAAAATTCCGATGCAGAGTAGCAGCAATCGTGACAATTCTATCTCAAGGGGTCATAGACATATTCCTGTTCCAGATGAAGTTTCTTCAGATCTTTTCTTTAAAGTCTCTAAGGAGAATGTAATGTTGAAACGGCAACTGGCAGCTGTGAAAAAAGAGCTGGCAATGCGACAGTCTTCTGGAGACTTTACCCAATTGGTAAGAATTAGTCGATTAGTGAACTTCTTCAGCATATTATTAGAAATACAGTAAACCTTTTTTTAGGTCCCTGTGAGTCTAAGAAATACATACCTTAGTTAAACATGTAAAGGTACAAAATGTGTCCTTATACACATCAAATTGAATGGAATTGTTTTTGATACATGTTAAGTCAGAGCGTACATTTTAGAGCTAAGGTGACCCCGTAGGGATCGAGGTTCACTGTGCAAAAAAATACTGAAATTTCTCCATCCCACTTTTGTATTGGTGTAATGCCCTCTAATTGATAGCTTTGGACCAGGTCATGTACTGATTATATCAGTCACTGTTTGTACATGTGTGCAATATAGTTTCAGTTTCAGTATACCCTTGATGACCTCAACAGAACATGACACGTTCAATGAGATTATTCACCCTCTTTGCAAACAGTTCTTTGTTATTGCAATGAAGTATTACTAATATATGAAGGAATTTCTAAAAGATAATGACCTTGGTCTTGGTGCTTGGCAAAAAGGTCAATAAGACATACTGTACCTGTATATTCATCAAACTTCTTCCAAAACGCATTCTGAAACCGAGATCTCTACTATAAGTAGTACTTGCTAACAATGCAAACTGTCCATACATGTTTGTGTATCAGTTTTACTTTAATACCATAAGGTATATCATGCACAACTTGCTTTTAGACATACAGATACAGATGTAGACTGCTGTTATTGATCATTCTGCTTATTTCATGCAGTGTTTGTAATTGTATCAAAGACTGATTTGACAATATGTCGGATGTACTACTGACATTGTCTGGACCGTATTCAGCATCTAGAGTGACCCCTCCTTGTTCCATATTTCAGGACAGGCACATACAGGCCCTGGAGAAGGAGAAATTACATCTAAGGCAAGAGCTCAAGAGAGTCAACAGCATGTTGATTTCCGATGGAAATGGTCATGTGATACACCATACAGTGGACGAAATAATTGACCCGCGCCAAGATGCTTTGCAGCAACTCCTGAATGCAGAAAAGGATAAAAATAGAAAAGTTGAGGAAGAATGCTGGCTGCTTAAAGAGCAGGTGGGGCAGTTTTCAAATTTCTGTTTCAGGTGAAATTTGCAACGGATCTCCTAATCAATTGAAGAATTTTTTTTGCCTGACAATCATGGTAATAGTTTCTTAGGATGAATATACTGACACTGTCCGTAAAAAACTGTGTTAATGTGACAATTATTTTTCGTTGTGAAATTATTTTTGGCAAGATGGTGTAGAATTAATGTGTTTCAAGTTTAATCAAAGTAATATGGAATGATCCGCTTTATGGAAATTAACTTGCATGTGCAGCACCTTCCCATTGAAAAAGAGTTTAAAATGTCTCCCCGTTTTCTTGTAGGTTAAGGTCTATGAGGAGGACTTCCATGCCGAGAAAGAGCAGCAGAAAAAGAAGGAGATCTCGTGGGATACCAAGTTTACAATAATCAGAGCCACAAATGAAAAGCTTGCACGTCAGGTGAGTTTTTTTTAGCATTCTCTCATTTTAGGATATGACCAGAAAATGATTGAAAAACTTGTTGTGGCATTTTCCATGTAGTCTCAGTTGTTCTCTTTTTCTGAGCGGAACATGCAATTTTTTAGAGTTGAAAAAATTGTTGTGGCATTTTCCATATTCTCAGTTGCTCTCTTTTTCTGAGAAGAACATGCTATTTTTTGGAGTTGGACAACTTTGAGCAGAACATTTTCATGATTACGAAAACTGGACATCTCCAACAAATACTGCATACTTCCAGCCTATGCAAACATCAAAAATCGAACCAATGGACGCAAAGTTTTGTCATGACAAATACAGCAGAAAGGGTTTACAGTCGGGTCTAGGGGGTTTATTGGTTTTTGGAGTTCCTGGATTTTTCACAAAATCAGGCGGCTGTTTACTGTTTTCCAGTCTCTCTACTCACAGAATGTTTTGGTCAAAGTAGGTGGCTGTCCTATATACCCTGACCAGAGGCTAAAACAGCCCGCTACTTTTATAACCCCTCAAGGCCTGGTACTTCGTCCAAAAAATGCTGGTTTGTATCAGTAAAATATTGAGGCAATTGTGTTTGAATTCATCTTTATTTTTTAACCAGGTGAAAGAGAAGGATATGGTGATAGAGCAACTGCATACTCAGTAT
This sequence comes from Lineus longissimus, assembly GCF_910592395.1. Classification (NCBI taxonomy): domain Eukaryota; kingdom Metazoa; phylum Nemertea; class Pilidiophora; order Heteronemertea; family Lineidae; genus Lineus; species Lineus longissimus. The sequence continues at coordinate 19,553,138 of NC_088308.1, read as the reverse complement.
CGGAAGGAATTCGATAGCAAGATGAAAATACAGGAGGATTTTGAGAAACGAAAACATGAGCCATTCCAAGCTACTACAAGTACACCAGGATCTTATCCATCTAGTCAGAGATCTTATATGATGTCAGGTGCGAGTTATGAACTCAATCACTGTGGGAGTTGACCCGGATGATGTTTTCGTCAATAAGTGAACTGGAGAGTCATTGAAAGACAAGTTGCATTTGCGGTAGATAACCTGGTGGATATCAAACGTGTAGAAATTCATTGAAGAATTTTTATGTAGAACATTGTACATTCATTATGAGAAGAAGCCAGAGGCAACTGTGATATTTATAGATAGACCTAGTCGAAACTAGGAAAAACGTTAAATATACATGTAAAAATGTACAGTTTTATGCTTTTACGCTTATAAGTTTCTTTTACGCTCATGGGGTCAGCCTTTGATGTTTCTGACATGATTAGAAGTCACATTGAAATTTCATCGACATTTCCAATGTAAAGTATTTGTATTACTGGTAGAGGTTCTCATGCTTAATTTTTACGGCACTGATTCTTTGTGTCTATCCCTTTAAGATTTTTACGAATAAAGGACTTGTACAAAAAAAAGATGAATAAAAATATATATTATTAAGAACTAGATCAGTGACTTGGGCCATATATTGCCTGGATAGCTCAAATTTCATATCCGTCACATATACCCAGACAACACCTGTCAAGCTCATGAAGAATGCATTGAATTTTATGTCGCCTGATTATAAATGGCACTCCAATACGACCCAATAGATTGATAATCAGAAAGGTCAGTTGTCAAGTTGTTTGTTCAGGAAGTTTATCGTCATATAATACATAGAAGTAAAAACAGGCTCAGATTCGGTTTCATAACAAGGCTCAGAACCACTATAAGGTTAATAAAGTTCACTGTCTATTTAAAAATTTGGTAATGGAAAGTTTCAGAATATTTGTTAATAATCTGCTTTCCAATCCTCGAAATTCTTGGTGATTCGTTTTTACTCTCCTGACCCTTTCCCCCATCATCATGATGTGTCATTCGATAGAATTCCGTGATGATAAGAACTCTGCCCCTCCTCTGCTCTGTCATTTTTCCTTAAAACCGATAAATTTGTTTTTAAGCTCCATGCCTGAATAAACCAAGTGGTGGTTTTGACATTTGTCTCGCATGAGGACAAAAAACCATAATATCGATTGCTCTAGTTGATGAAGGCCCAATAATGTATTGATAACAACACAGGTAGTAGTGTAATCTGTCTCACTGGTGGTTGTGACAATTGTTTCACACTGGCACATGAAGGCCCAATAATGTATTGATAACAACACAGGTGGTAGTGTAATCTGTCTCACTGGTGGTTGTGACAATTGTCTCGCACTGGTACATGAAGGCCAAATAATGTATTGATAACAACACAGGTAGTAGTGTAATCTGTCTCACTGGTGGTTGTAACAATTGTCTCACACTGGTACACGAAGGCCCAATAATGTATTGATAACAACACGGGTAGTAGTGTTATCTATCTCACTGGTGGTTGTGACAATTGTCTCACACTGGCACATGAAGGCCCAATAATGTATTGATAACAACACAGGTTGTAGTGTAATCTGTCTCACTGGTGGTTGTGACAATTGTCTCGCACTGGTACACGAAGGCCCAATAATGTATTGATAACAACACAGGTAGTAGTGTAATCTGTCTCACTGGTGGTTGTGACAATTGTCTCACACTGGTACACGAAGGCCCAATAATGTATTGATAACAACACGGGTAGTAGTGTTATCTATCTCACTGGTGGTTGTGACAATTGTCTCACACTGGCACATGAAGACCCAATAATGTATTGATAACAACACAGGTTGTAGTGTAATCTGTCTCACTGGTGGTTGTGACAGTTGTCTCACACTGGCACATGAAGGCCCAATAATGTATTGATAACAACACAGGTGGTAGTGTTATCTGTCTCACTGGTGGTTGTGACAATTGTCTCACACTGGCACATGAAGGCCCTATAATGTATTGATAACAACACAGGTGGTAGTGTTATCTATCTCACTGGTGGTTGTGACAATTGTCTCTCGCTGGTACATGAAGGCCCATAATGTATTAATAATCAACAACACTGCTGGGTGTGACATTTAACCGTCTCTCGCTAGGACATGAAGCCTATTATGTATTGATAACAAGAGCTCTTTGGTTGTTGTGACATTAGTCTCTCATGTACACATAGATCATATACATGTGTTTAAAAGTTCTTAAACTCATGAAAATAAAACCCCACAAATACATGTTTAAGCAAAAATACAATGTCTAAATGACATTTTCATTATTCACTTCAAGTATTCACTGAATAATTGTCGATTTCACCCAGCCATCGAGAAGACTGTCACACTCCCTCTGCTCCTTACACATCTGCTGGTATGCGGAGCAACTAAAAACGATGACGATCCAACCCCTTCCTGCCTTCTCCTTACACATCCCCTTCCTCTTACTCTTTCATCCTGCTATCCATTGGTTTGCTAGAGATGAGAAGACTGTCACATCGCCCTTCTATTGACACCTCCCCTGCCTCTTACTCTTTCATTCTAATGGTTCCGTGATCACACTTACACTAAACTGAAAGACAATAAGAAACAAACCAAGAAGATTTATCTAATAGCCAAATTTATTGCCATACGCCATCACAAAAATAAGTTTACTATGTCTTACTCTTTACACTGGTTAACTTGTATAAAATCACAACGATTTCAAAATATTGACACTTTTACTATCATGATATGATGTACGATTTGACTCACTCTTACACAACTGATACTACATTTCAGCACCCATAAACACCATGCCTTTTCATTGTGTCTTGGACGCGCATAGGTCACGGTTAGATCGGGGGCTCACTACATTATATTTAAGGAATTGATACCGAAGTGGAGGTACTGGCTGACTCACCAAACACCACCAGCCAGGCAACTGCCGAGGTTTTGGGCTAAATGACTGCTTTACCCCAGCAGTGTTTGGTAAAACAATCAATACGGTATTCTAAACCACCTTTAATTCAATACTAGACATTGATAAGTGATCTTAACCTCCTAACCATAACCGCCGCCGCCAAAACGAGACACAGTGCATTATACACTGTAAGCTGCAGTGGTACATTGTAACCAGGTGTTTCATAACCATCATCCCTCTTAAGTCGCAAAGACAAGTCAACGAACATTGCTTTCACATGGCATGGAGAAGAATCATGTCTTCAATTTACAGTTAATTGATATAATGACAGACATGAAGTGATTCTACAACAGGGGACATGCACTTACGTATCAAGACAGCTATATATATCATGAACTGATTTCCAACAGGGTTTATACTTCAAAGTACATGTATGATATATCACTGGCCTCGTATCGGCGTTTACTTAATGTTGCCCAAGAAAGTTTCAAAACCCCAAGTTAATAAGTTTGAACAGGCGCCATTACATCAGTCAGTGCAAACACTGCTTAATGCCCACCCAAGTGTCACGATTTGACTAATGACATCGTTCGACCCGTTTCCTAAACACTCGAAAGAATAATTATTGATATGGCCACATCAGGATGTCTATGGAACGATGAGAATCCTTTTCCGGAGATTATATGGCACTTTATTACATCACAACTAAAATAAAGATGGGTTTTCGTATAGTAAGAAATGAAACGAATCTACATGTAATATTATATTTTTGAACCGGGAAGCCGATCAAGTAGTAACAATATCTATCTAACATGCCGGTTGGATTCATTCCAAGAATTAGTGAAAGGGTATCTATAGGCAGGAGCCAGGCACGAAGTCGCCAACAGGGGTTTCGGACAACGAAACTATTCCCGCTAGTGCAATAAGAGATCAAATGCTGAATCAAACATTCTCCCTTTATTCCTCTTAGCCCTCGAAGACATCACAAATTCTTAGGTCGGTGGATGCCACGAATGGGGCCGCAGCCTTTAGGTCTTCCGCCGTTCCCCACAGTTTCTTCTCGACACTTTTATCCTCCGGCCTGGTCGTTTTCCGATGGGCTTCAAACAGACTTAATTTTTTGAGGATGTGGTATATTATTCCCCTGAAGATAACCTGTTTGATTCCTAGCTCCTGACCTATAGTCCCCCTTTCAGGAGATCATATTATTGCCCGTTGGCAGATCAAGATAGGTCTCATTTTCTAACTACATCACAAACGACCATAAGACAACTAAACAATGACTAAAATATTATATTAAAACATAGGATAACTAAAAGTAGGCCGACCAACAGACTAAAACGACCGTTACTATATAACAGCAGCACGGTAAATCCGTGCTAACAGTAGCCCTATCTCTCAGAAACTGTAAAACTGCAACTGCAAGTTTTTCAGTTCTAAATGAAAAGTCCCATAACACTGTTCGTTCACTTCTGCATACCTCTAGCCATCGCACATCTCAACCGTAAACCATTCAGAAGGGAGTAATTTGCCCGAGACTTCACCTCAATTTACAAAATGGTGAATGTTGCCATCTTGCGTTTTCGGTGCAATCCAGAGTCCCGACCTTCTTCAATCACCAGCTAATCCCATGAACTGGTCTTGGACCCAGCCCGGGTTCGTGGCACCGTTTTGCCGTCTACCGTACGAATGCCACCAATGGTCGTTAGACCATTTTGTCACTCTACTGGTTCTCTAGTGACCATAGTTGTAATACTTAGCAGATATCGCCGTGCAGATCACCGCTCCGCACCCACCCTCAGCTCCACTACTGCTTTTCTCCTTTTACCGTACCCCTCTGATTTTCAAGACGAACAACCCACTCAAGAGGAAATAAACTGATGTGACCAAGAAAACCATAATGTAGCCAAGTCCGATCTCACAGTTGACGCGTTCGAAAAGGTCCAAAAGGATCCCTCCTATGGGTGTGGCCAAGGCTTGTGGCAAGACCAGTGCCTGTTAATGAGAGCAGAAAAAAGAATTAAGAGTTTGACGTCTTTGTCTTATGTTACTATAATGGAATCGCCTGGGCACCGACTGGAAAACGATCACCGCTTTATTGGATTCGACTGATTTCAGTTATTTTTTAAATTCGCTCCAACGATAGACCCGGCGAAGAATTGTAAGGCGTAGTCTCTTCGATATGCCGACTTTATACCAGTATGGTCTGTCATGTACTTATGATATGCTCTTCTAAAAAAACTCTGAAAAGGTGTACATATATGTGGCAAGCTGCCGAAAATGATCTTATCATGCATTGAATAACAATAAGACAGCTAATTTATGAGGCTGATCGAAGTCCGACCACGTCAGACACATGCAGTGAGACACCTTACGGAATATATTAGTTCCACATGACTACATTAGACAGGTTTCGCCAGCCCTAGGTAGAGTTGCGAACGACACTGTATACGAGGTACAAAGTAGGCCTATGTTCATGCACTTATCGACAACTTCTTACGAAAAAATTTCCAATTCCTAAATAAAATGACTGAGTATAAACGACTGCTTACGAGTGTCGCGCAAATGAATTAGCACATGACTTGATACCTTCGTACTTAGCCGTACTTCGTGCGTACGGACGGTGAAACCTGCCTATTGTCCTTGTTTTTTTAATTATTGTGGACTTTTATTGATTATCGAATGATGCCTTTACTTTATCTGCCTAAGATGGCGCTTTGGCAGTGGCCGCAACAGTCATCGACCTAGTTGAGATGATGTCGCGTGGTCATATCGTGATTAGAAGGTTCTTCCTGTTGTGGGCTTCCCCCACTTACTCATACTGCACTTTGTGAAATACCTTTCTTTTTTTAAATGTGCTGTTTTTGGTTGATGACCAATTTATGAAAATCACATGGAGTGAAGGAATCAGAATGGGTTTTTTTTCACTGCGCCTGAGTCCTCGAGATAACAATCTTACCACACCACAGAGTTGTTTCGGAAGAAATATATCGCAAAATAGGTCCTTGCTGCGGACTTTCCTGACAACGTAAGGAGTAACTATTGCTTTGGTAAAGCAGGAAGCTGTGAAATATACTCTACTCTGGTTACCGAAAAGATATCGGGAAAAGGACAAAACATATCTTCCCTATAGCTCACTGGCAGGGTCCCAGAAAGTTTTGCAGGACATTCATTTCCTTGTATTAGGGTGACTTGGTGAATACGAGATATTTGTTTTGTTCTCACCTGGTGCCAGACGGCAATATCTTTTCCCTTCTCTTTTTCTTCGGGAAGGACATCCATGACTAAAGCAAAATCGACTGCTTGATAGCTACCGAACCCAGCCCCTGTTACAAGCAGAGAATGAGAAGAATCAATACAGCGTGAACTTGCTTGTCGGGCCAAAAGGTGGAGAAAGCTGTAATGAACCTCCAGCAAAAAAGTTGGATGAGTATCGGATACGAATGCAGAATAATCGGTGACAAAATGAAGCTGTACCCTCTCCCTCTCAAACCGATCAGTATTGATCAATGACTACAAAATAGGATGGGAACCAAATCGACGTGATTGGTGGCAAAGCCTGGGAAGATGGTTCTTGTAATCCATGGTATTAGATCAGATTCCGCGAAGGTTGTGGAAAAAATGCGACCTTCCCAGAATTAGAACCGGGAATCTTCTGATCCGTAGCCAGACACGTTGTCCACAATCATCATACTCACCAAAAAAGAAGGTCATGGCAAGAGCTATGTAGAATGCGGAACCTCCTCTCAGGAAGGCTAATACAGCACTTGCCGCACACATCACCAGCGCTGCAAGAAAATACCACATTAAGATTTATGTCAGCCTGTCATAACCCTTGATAAAGATGTTTCAACTTTACTAATCTTAACATGCTAACGGATCGGTTAAAACAATTTGTTGACGCTTTTTATCGGGAGACATTTCTTCACATGACATCATCATGGTCGGTAGGCACTTAAGACAGGACAACTTCCATCTCGCTCTCTAGCGGGGCGAGGTAAAGAATCGCGAAACTTTGTGCTGAACTTTGTGCTGATTTTCTATCCGTTTACGGCAAAGAAGCAAAATAAACTCAGACGGGTCAGACAGGAAAGAAGCAGAATACACTCTATCTTACAGATTACGTTATACCAAAATCATATGAGTGCAAACACTTTTGCCAGAATAATCTATCGTGTGCTTACCAGAGACTAACACAAGTGGTTTTCGTCTCCCGATTCTGTCTGATAATAACCCACAGATTATAGACCTGCAAAAAAAGAACAATGCGCTTGACCATCATGTTTGATTCCAAAAACAAAAACAAATATATTTCATAAATAGAAAGATCCAACTATATGATGCTATCCACTGCTGCTGCTGCTGCGGCAGGGTTGTGGTCGTTTACCGCCTGCCCGGCCGATTGTGACTAGAAAGACAACCGCAAGTTATCACAACACGGCCGGCTCCGTAAATTGTGACGGTACCCACAGTGGATTCCTGCCTATGTCAAAAACGAAAACATATAGGAAGAAAACCAAACACAAGACGGTTACTTACGATAGAGCAGCCATCAGAAGTAAAGGTAGAAGCAACATGGCCACACCCCTGGCCGGAGTCCAACAGTTTGGTAAAGGCACCATGTCTGATAACCAAAATTCCATAAACCTGAAAGGAATTTGAAAAGAAGATAAAATACATGTAGTGTTAAAAGAAGAAACACGCTCCCCGTCATGTTGGTATGCCTCTCCACCAGCCTACAGGCCTACATTTCAACCACTATTTTTGTGCGCTGGGTAGAAGGAGGTCATGAAATGTCTAAAAGGTATTCCATTCAAAAGATGACCTAGCCGACCAAATCTCATCAATAATTTGATTTCATAAGGCAATATTAACTGATGGTCCATCACTCACCCGATTGTTGTTGACAGACCCTGCTGCATTAAAAATCTCGTGAGAAATACCCATCGGAAATCGTGCTCTGAAATGGAAAACTCTGGACTTAACTAGGTGAGCCTGAATAACGGGAAATTGTCGATTTTCGAATCATATTACAATTGTTGGCCTAAGACTTTGATTTAACTAAGCGTTCATTGAAACTTTGTAGGATTTCGGATAAAAAAAGTATCTAAGACGGAAAGGTCGTCTGCTAGACAAACAGATTTGTATTCACTGACCTTTTAAAGGTTCCCAGAAACCAAAGAATAACTCTTTTGCACCTGAAAAAATAATTCAAAACAACTGTAACATGCTTCAAGTTGTGGTTGAAAATTAGGCGAATTTTGTTCAAAAGACGACCTAAAAATCCTACAACTCTAAGGCGGGTTTGAGACCAAAGACCATACAATCAATATTTCAAGTTGGTGCGTAACGATATCTAAAACCAAGACCCTCAACCGCTTTTCTGTGAGCGAATGTGCAGCGCAAGACACCACAACGTGAGTGGAAATATCGATGATTTTGTTACCGTGTAAATGATTCCTCTTATTTTTCTTCTTACAGAGATCTAACCACAGAAAGATACAGGATAAAAACTTAATCTTTCCATTGAAGAAGAGAATCATTATACTGGATTTAGTAGCAGGTCGACTGTTACAACGGCATTAATGACCTTCTCCATACAAGTTCCCTTCTGCTTGGTCATCTATCTGAACGTTCACGGGGCAGTAGGCGAGGCGATATTGAAAATATATCTCAATCGATCCACATTAAAAGGCAAGGAAATGTTAAGAATCAGAGGTCATCTGATATCCTTTCCAGTTTGCACGGAACGGCGCCTGGTGACTGCATCATGAGGTGGAAAGATCTCTATTTTCCTCACAATATCCCTTTCCCTTGTCGCAGGTTTACTTACTACATGGGTCGTGTGTATCTTTGGCTGGCTCCTCATGTGTGAAGAAGACTGTTATAAGCACGCAGATGACCCCTATCGTCACTATCACGGCATATAACGTAGGAACACCGAGATCCTGGCGAAGTAAAACGTGTTGTGACTATCAGTTATTTTGATTTTGATAAAACAAGTCATTACAACAATTTCGAATTTCCGGCCCGGAATGGGGCCTTCCTCGGGCACTATCACAGGAATGTTCACTCTTCTTCACCATCTACATATAGAAACACAGAAAGACATTTTTATCACTGTTCTATCCTCGTCAATCAATCTGAATAAAAACAATTGGTAATTCAGCTTTTGTCTTGTTTCACCATGGAGTCATTGTGCGGCAAGCATTATATGTCTTTATCGCTATTTCCAACTAATCAGCGCATGTTCGTCATCTAATCAAGCAATACGAATTTACGAAATACTGATACTTAAATCTGATTATCGAGACCACAGGGTATTTAGTTTACAAAGTGAAAACTTGGTTTCGAGACCTACCATGAAAAATAACCCAAGAGCCGCACCAGATATGTTGCCGAAGAGTATCATAGCACCCATAACTCCGGAGTTGAGACCTTGATTTGAGAGGAGAAACAAATTTATTTGAAAAACTCTGTTTCAATTATCGTCATTGTAACATCGTTACTACACTTTAGATTACTTCTCAGTAATATTCACCTTCGATAACTAATAGAATGTTCCGCAATCGGATTTGGCATTAATGCACTATCATCACCAGTTAGCAGACTAGAGCACGCAATTTTAAGGTATCTCAGTGTGGACTTACCTCGCTGAGCGGGATGAGATTTGTCCGCGATTAAAGCGCAGTATGGCACTGTCAGACTAACGAAGCTCGCCATCACGATCAAGTAGAAGAATATATACAGACCTGAAAGAAATACGGGAAATATGAACTGAAGCGTTTGCATTTCGTTAAAAATCCAAATGGTGAGAAAAACACAGAACTGCTGAGAGCTGGTCAAGACGGTATCGTTTTTCACAGCGGTAAAAGTATAAATACTGGTGAGGACACGACCGTAAAGAACTCCATTTACCACTTTCTTAGGGACTTCCGGTCAGATTTCGGCCAATCAGAAGCCCTCTACCAAATCATTGCGTTGCTTCCAGCGCCAAAGAAGTATGAAAAATAATCTTTTGAATGGCCGATACTTACAGGAAGTCACAAATTGCTGCTGGGGATAGTTGCGAATGAAGTTTTTGTTGGTATCTTACATCGGAAATACTCCGTGACTTACCCAGTATATTCCTATTGTCGTCAATCATCGATGTGCTATTGTCCGGTATATGTGAGGTATCTTGCTTGGTCAGTATGGGCATGGCCTGCTGCTTCGGGCTACTATGATTGAGTACCAGGGCAGGAGTGTTATATGGTCGACACCTTTGTTCCACTAAACTTGTATTCATTGTACACTGAAAGACAAGATGTAAAAAGAAATGGTTGGGATACGTCATCTTAGTTTATGAACTTGGCAACAACCTTCTCATACAATTAGCTCAACCAAGGTCAGAACCTAATGACTAAGTTATTAGCTTCCGCCGAGGATGAAGGATTCTTGGTTAAACCTTTTTTCAAGAGCAATGGGTAAAATCTTAACTTACTGCGCTTTTATCACTGTCTAAGTGCGTGCTGCAATAAAGAAATCAGAAGAAGCTGCATTTATGATTTCAGACAAACCGCTATCAATTATTAATACCAAGGGTATGATATTGATTATGACTATGGTTTCATCATTTTTTGTTACAGCGTCGTCAGAGCAAGATGGGTGTAATGAATGGCATCTTTGGGTTAGTTTCGCAATAGATAAATTTACAGTGCGATAATATGGTGCCAAGGTAGTGGCAATCTGGGTGCCATGAATTCAAATCCTCACTTGCTCGGTGTATCTCAGATGATAGTTGGAGAAACTCAAAGGTATCCATGTGCTAAGTCAAAACTTTGCCGCTGATGGTTACCAAACTGATAACGAACCTCCACGAGTACATTAAAAAAGAGTCTGTGATATGGTAGAGAGATGCAAAATTGTGTAGGTCTGTACTTTTACTTACAAGAAGACATTTGGTGCGCTCAATGCCATACCAGCCATCCCACAACTGCAAGAAAGACGGAAACAGATGAGGAGATGACAACACAGCTTAAACATCAATAACAGTTTTATTTCAAGAAAAGGTCGAAGAGGGTTATTTGCCAGTTTCACAAACCGTGTTGGAATTTGGCCTTTCCTGAAGAACTGACGCAACAGTCATTATGGAACGCGTTACAACTAATTTTTGAGTTCCTCTGGTTGGATCCTTGGTTCCTCTTACATCACTTACCATAGAAATAGCATTGCCACGACCATGATGGGCCGCCGCTTTCCGTACTTGCAGGTCAATCTATCACTCTTCATACCAACCAATGGTCCGGCCAGGAATGTCAAAACTGCAAAGAAACGCCGTCTTATACATTTTACTGCTTGGAGCAAAATACCCATTGTCCAGCATGAAGGGATGCTATTTTATTGCTGCACTATCAGTTGTCGCGATCGCCGTCGATCATGAGGACACTGAATGCTTCAATGAGATACAAAATTGAGGCCGTGATAAAGAGCATATCGAAAGCAGTTCGGCATCTGTGGTACCAAAAGCAAATAAAACCTTCCCAGGACTCGAACCTGGAATCTTCTGATCCGTAGTCCATTGCGCATGAAGGACGCGGTTGAAGGAAACTACCCGAAATCTGGGGGCAATGAGCACAGTCTCGTGGGGTCGCAATGCCCAATCAGATTCTGTTTAACTGATAAAATTGCTGTTGCAAATGACGGATGTGGTTCATTTTGACTATTTCAGCCACACTTATGCCCTTTTAGTTTTATCTCTTGAAAGAAAGATTGAACGGATATGTAGACGAATCAGTTGTCTTGCTGTCCATTCACAACAAAAATGGAATATCAGTTTTTAACTCGACTTAAAGGCAGTTGATAAACTGAGACGGGTCTTGTCGTTGATACCTTTTGTATAGTCTTACCGGGGAGGCCAACTCAACATGGCCAACAACCGTGCAATTCATTACTTACTCTTTCAAATTTTAAGTCGTTTTTCAAGCAGATGGATTGACATGAAATCAAATAAGACAAACCGTTGCTATGGAAATACCTCATTAAAGATTTTCTGGCATTTAATTATATTCTGCATTCTTATCATGTTTCAGAATTGATCGGCTGAAATATTATATTTAGAAATACAATTTGTTCTCGATAAAAGCAGTAGCTTAGTATAATTGCTCGTACAGTCTAGCTCGTATTCAGATTCAGTTTTGCATTCTCTCACCATCTGCTGCAAGGAGATCGATACGATAGGAATCGTGGTATAGGATATTTATTCTAAAGATATAGGTTACAGATGTTGCCAGTCGCAGGGATGGATGTGTTTTCACTCCATCATTACCATAGCCGTTGGCTGGGTAACTTCCTCAGTTGAAGATTGCGACGTGTGATGGGAGGAACATGGCTTTTGAGAAAAATGTTTTGTGAAACAGAAGCCCCCAAACCTCGCGGGCCTCGTCCCGAAGAACGTAGAATAGGCCGAATGGACCGCCTCGGGAGTTTATCAGTGATGGTATTCTCACTCTTTCTCAAGAATGCGGGACTCTAAGACATCTTACATACTCCGAATCAATAGTCTTTCATGAGACAGGATTTATTACTTTCACTGAGTACATGAAGTGGTCTTATCACTCTGCCTCATCAGCTGCGAAAATAGATGAAATGAAAAACCTCAAAGCAACGATACATGTCCCCTTAGGCATGTCTAAGGATCTTATAAAAGAAGCTACAAAACTTCATAAAGAAAGACATACTCTAAGGATCTTATAAAAGAAGCTATAAAACTTCATAAAGAAAGACATACGACTCCCACCGGGTTTCTTAGCGTTCAAGTAGCCAGTTTCATAGTTTTAATAACGCCAGAAACTGCTTCAAGACGACGAAGGGAGGATTGGGTTCGGAACTTCAGTGAAGCAGAACTAAAGGCTTCCAAGTGGCCAGTACAACAAGAACTTTGAACAAATTCTACAAGAGGAAAGTGGTGATTGCTTGTTTGAATTAAAAAGGGTAAGACTAGAGCAGCACAAAGTGTCTTACCTGCACCACCAGCGACCATTCCGCCTAGCCACCGTCCTTTGGAACTTGCCCCTACCATTGATTGAACTTGCGCAGGGACCACTGGAAACAAGAAACCATAATCAAAACTTTGTGACAATTTTCGATATGCCGCATTGTTCGGAAATCCCAATGGAAGCATTGCACACGGCAAATCTGGTAGTATTTTGGAGAACTGTATCAACAAATCCGTGTTGAATTTTTTAGAACTGATCTTTTAATAAACATCACTACTTTTGCTGTAGAGATTTCAATTTGAGTCTTCGGCTGTATGCTTTGAATCTACAAATCAAATTCTTCCGAAAGGATAGTGAAAAAGCCGTTAAGCTTAACTTACCCTCGACTGACATGATGAGGAAGACGAGGTTAAGACCATACCATGACAAGTTGAGTACAAATACCCCCGTCTTTGAGAGGGGTTCGATCTCGTCTGTTGGTTTCTTAAGCTCATCTTTTGGATCCAGAGGCGTAACCCTACATTGGAAATGATCAAAAGTAATTAAAACGCGTTTAATTAAACGCTGCAGGGGCAACATTTTTTTGATAAGGGCACATCAGTTGAACACGTTCTACAAGAGTCCTGAAGAAAAGGAACCCCGCCAAAAAGATTACCTTTGATCAAGTTGGGGCATTCGGGAGAAATAGCTTTGCCGAAGGAAGCTGAGGTCACTTCTTAATGAACCCTGAGCTAACACTGTGGTATAATAACTAAACAAGGGCCGTGTAACCACCCCCTGAACCCCTCAGACCCTCACCCACGATTATTGCTAATCTGATCTGCCGTAACCATGATGATGATGATGTGAATTAGGTGGAAATGAGAATGTTCCATGTTAAATCAGGCTGATTATTGACAACACTGGAGGTGCATTATCACTAGTAATAACCACCAAGATAGTCTAGATTGCCGGGACAAGTCAAACAGCTCAGGGGTAAAGGTTAGGACGGTGATGGTGGAGTAACGACTGAAGAGATAATCTGCGGGGAAATCATAGTGTCTTGGTCATATCATAGTCGTTCTATTGCAATCGCTGTACAATGCAGAATAAAATGGGAATGTAGAAACGAAATCCTGGATCATTGCCGTTAAGAATACCACTAAAGTTTGCTCCAAGATGTTGTGAAATGTTGCATATCGATCTCATTTTCACTTTTAAAACTGAAAGACATACTCAGATCGGTCCTCCGATGTCGCCACCATTTCGTTCTTTCTTTGAAAAGCACGGTATAGCAACTTTAATCTTCACGCACTGGTAACCGCGGGCGACCACCACGCCCTACCACGCCTCGTGTCTGGAAAGAGAAATCATGACGAATTAATATGTCGAAAAAACCCTACTAACCGAGAAGGAACAAGAAAAATATCCGCAACAAAACGATGCTGTGGTGATGACGACGTCATTGATGATGATGGTTATATTGATGACGTGTGTTAGTGCATCATGCCGTAAACAAGCTGTAGTTCAATATTCGGATTATCTCAATGACGTCCATCCCAGCAACCTTTCATTACTACAAGATGTACGCAGTGGTTACAAAATATATCTCAAATGCAACTGGCCATTGATGAACACCGCCGCTGCTTCAGGAGTGTACAGCAGCCTGATCATCGCACCATGCACCATTTCCGGTCGCGCTTGTTTTCATTACCACTAACTTCACAGATGTCACGCGAAACACGCCGTGATCGAACGATAGGAATATTGTAATAATCTTCCTGATAGATTCATTGTCCATGTTATGTGTGGATCGTCAACAGGACACTGACTTTAATCAATAACAGCTATGCTTTTCAATATAATATCAAAATTGAATACATTTATGAAGGTAACAAGGATGGAAAAAAGGATGAGTAATGCTTGGCGTTTTCAATCTGTTTTCTGATGTTCATCTGGGAAAAGACCAATTTGCCAAATACCAATTCGCAATCTTCCTTGTCGCAGCAATTTGGAACCAGGCATCGAATTAGTATATCAGGATCCCTGTATTCACCCGAAAGTATGACACATGTCTTCTAGATCACCAATAGCTGATCGAAAGGTCAAAAATGCGAATTCAGATAAAGTGTCTTGCATCACAAAAACCCATAATCTTCCTTTGCCAGACTGGTTGCCTTGGGTAGAGCTCAAATGCATAAGCCAACCGAGGTGGCAGCGGCAGTTTTACGCAAAATAACAGCTATGGTCAACAGACAGAATCAGAATTGGCTTTCACATGCTGGGTTTCCAATCACAGAGGGGATAACATTGTCTCTCGACGAACGCAAATTAATGGCGTTTTCACCACTCTTTAGTCCACAAAATCACAACAACAGCTTATATCAGATATCTTTAAGACAATGACTGATTGGCGCGCGTTCCATGCAGGCTCATCCCCTGTTCCGTTGCCATGGAGAATGTCCATCCATTAATGTTGAGGCAAAATAAGATCTCTATGGACATTTTGAGGCAGATTTCATCAGGCAAGGCATCGATCATGACTCTTGTTGATGAAGGTTTACTGATTTTAACATTAGAGCCGAAAGCATTTGGATATTGGAAACCTCTATTACACTACAGCGCCCACTAAGAAAGTAATTTCCGGGGTGAACTTTGCCAAAGAGCAGGTCAAGATATCTAGTCATCATCTTCTCGCAGTAAGGGTCTTATAGCATACTCCTTCCGTTGTAAACGTTTACAGAGTGAAATGCCCTGATATCCTAAGACACCTTCTCTTTGGACTGACCAATATGGCTGGAATGGTCGAGCAACTCAAACGGTCCTGATACCACCTTGGGTCAAATCGAACACATAAAAGATAGATAAATCATGTATATTTGGAGTCAGGAACATCAAAACAATCTCTGGCATGACGTCCATGGCAACAGCTTCAATTACCATGGAAACAGAAACGTGATTTTGGCATGATCGCTTTGTGGGTGATGCTACGTGCCAACGGGATAACGTGTTTGAAAATCATATGGGAGAGGTTCGCTTCCGCAAATGATTGTGAAAAAGCAATTGATAGAGAACGTACCGAGCCTTGTAAACGACGAGAAGAAGACAGCAAACTTTGTATCAGAATATGAGCTGGAACAAAACACTAGTTTGTCCTGGTTGAGCAGGTTAGTTTTTGGCTAATCTTTTATTGATTCCTTTTTACCATAAAAGCCAACCATGTTTGTGATTCATGGTACAGACCAAATTATCATCAGACTGAGCTTAACAAATCTCGACAAAAGTGCCTTCGGCAGAAAAAATATGACTTTATTTGTTGCCGAGTACTTAGCCGCCTCCTGCAGATTAACACCGTTTCCAACTAGCTTTTGAGGTTCGATCACTATGGCTGCTTTTCCTTCTTCAAAAAAGAGGCTTTGATTTGTTTATGATAATTAATACACCTTTTTTGTTAGATGTATTAAAGCAAAGCACCTTTTGGTTTCTTCTTTAAAAAGAATTTGCTTTTTTCTGTATCTATTCGAGCCTTGATTGCATTAACTACTCCTTTTAGTTCAGAATAGCTCTTAACTTCTTTGAAGCTAGACTGCATGGAGTGGGTGACTCGGATTCAAAAGGCGGGAGAAGTCTTTCAACGGCTGGAACATTAGATTACTTTCTGAGTTTTCCTCCGCACTCTGAACCTGAACATCTCATTGGTGAACTGATTGATCGAATCCTGTTATAGAGAGTTGATACAAGTTGCTGCTAAGTCGAAGTGGAATATTTCGGGAACATTTTTTCAGAGGAGGTTTTGTAGAAGGGCATATGAGTCTCGAATAATCTTACGATCTTCTTCCAGACCGCTTCATCGGAAAGTTTTTGTGGCGCCAAGCCATCGTGTATCGCAGCATTGGACTACCATGTGCATAATAGTATGCGTTGGCCAAATAGGTACAGCGTCAGTATATCTCAACAGCCGATTAGAAACCTTCGTAAAGCCTTCTTCAAGCAAGGGATTCATCCCGGTGTAACATCTGTGGTTGTTCCCCATGTTTCAGTGTTTCCAAACAATAGGCAGCGAGAGAGACCATGACTTTTCAATAGGGGGGATACACAGAAAAACTCGTCAATCTATTTTTGAGCGTTCCCAAACAATGAGGGGAAACACTCAAAAACAGAAACACTCAAAACCATTACACCGGTTCTCAAATATCGATTTGAAATATCGATTTGGTGGCAAATTTTCCCACTGTTTAATGACCTTATAAAAGGTTATTGTGCAAACAAGAATCACATTGAAGACTGATCGATTTTTAATGGAATATTTCAACGAAATATGCTCAAGAAATTGATCATAGCCAGTAATTAGATATTTCATACAAGCATTATTGGTGGTGTTCGGTTTGCACCTGCATGATTGGCGGTATACGCAACAGGCATATACTTAATAGGCGTGCTCTCAACAACAAGTTGGCCTAACCTCAGCAGTTACGTCTAGGTCACAGATGACGTTTTTAGATTTTGATAAACGCCAATTTGCCTCATTGATAGTGACCAAATAAATTGAAATACCAATAGCAGGCCTACTTGGCAGCCGTAATGAGGCATTTTCCTTACGCCAACAACAAAATAACGTGAATAAGGTTACTCAGCACGTATGTTTGACACATTTCGGACATATTAAAATGCAAAAATTGTTAAATCTGACCAGAGGCTCTTCCAGCAAAGGACGATGTTCATTAAGTCTGATTATCACATTCTGTGCGCTACAGATGGGTCGTTACACACTCATGGCACTGACCTCGGGGTATAGCAAGATCTGCTCAAATCCGTTGGTGATATTTTATCTGATCCTCATACCATAGATTGAAATTACAATGTTCATTGAACATCGATTCATTCATATAACATTTCAAACATTTTCCATATAATGGTTGAGCCAGAATTTACCAAAGAGGTACACCCAATCACACATCAAGAAAGGCCCCATCTCATTCGACTTTTGAGAATGAAAGAGACTAAAAGCAGGTCACTAACAACAAACTGCACATCAGCCACAACCCTGCTATATTCGCGACTATAAGTCAAGTGGCGTACATCTAACTATCTTTTGAAGGGAAATCACTTGGAAAATGAACTTGACCTATACATCTGCTCACAACAGGCAGCATCCTTAGCATGCCAGAGAGGAGCAGCATCAGTCATGGAATTCCCAATCATACCACTAGCTTACCTTGTTTCATGCATATTTCCGGCCACCGAGGCAAAATAAAAACAACTCATGAACCGGCCTGGAGAATGATTAAGAAATTCTCTATTCTGATCGGGACACAGGCACTGCACGTACTTTGGAAAAAGCGAACAGAGACACACTTCGAACCATCATTTTGCAAATCATGAATACCTAATTGGCGGTAGGGCGCAGATTTCATAGAAAAACAGCCTATTGCATTTTCGACCAAGGGGCAAAAAATCTAACGGAAGAGTTTTACAGATCCGCTGATCGACATGACCTATTTTTTTCCTTATTCACCCAAAACTAAGTTACTACCAGATACCAGCCTCAAAGAATGAATGCCTATGATCAGCTGATGTGCAGCCAAATAATATCATTGCTCTAAAGAGAAGAATAGCTGATGAATGAAGCTCTCCCACAATAAGGCTACAATACATTCCCGAATTGACAACGTTACTTTCCTTGAGGATGCACACAATAGAGAGATAATTTGGACACTTACCGACTATGCGAAGATATATACGTTTAAAAGAAATCTTCGTATATTCCCCTGATCAAAGAAACTGATGGACAAAGCATTACTCTTCTTTCTATCAAAGAATAGAGACGCAGTCTTTGCCAAGACAAAGAAAATGATGAATCAGCTTTGCAGCTCGTATCGACTCCATGCAGCAACCGAGCAAAACTTTCTCCTGGCTCGCAATCAAATGGAACCGTATCACTGCTCACCTTACCTGTAAGCTTTACCACAAGGCTGAATGTTTTTACCGTAAATCCAACCTGCCCATTTTATCATGTTATGATTGACGCAAAACTATATTAGTAAGCGAAGAACTCGTTTTATAATCAGCCTTGGATGCAGGATGAACGTTTGGATAGAAGCTACCAGCAGCAGAACGCTGGCTTTGCCTTTGCTTAGAGGGGTATTCTCAAGAACAGTCTAAAGCTCAGCGGAAAGAAGTTATTTTGACCCAATCATATTTTTTTGTTCATATGTATATATCATCCTTTTGTAACCCATCCTGAGATTCATGATTTTTCACTTCTTCTTTGTCGTTTGAAATATAGAGAGGCGGAGTGTATTGAAAGCCACTGGTTACGAGGACTCAGGATGGTTGTACTTCAAACAATCATTTCAATTCAGTGTATAGGACAAAGACGGGCAATTCTCCGCCGATAGTAAATGGGGTTAGGGTGTCTAAATTGGTGGACCACTTCCAAACAAAGTTTGGTGGTGGATGGAGAAACTCAGCAGCGTCTTGGAACCACATTTCCATGCCAAATAGCTGGTATATGTTCCGTACGTCGTATTTGTGATATTTCCCCCAGGGACATCTTATCATAAGAGAATGATGGCTTTCTTGCTCTTCTGTCTCCTGTGATTGGTTGGATGAGCAAAAGTGGGTTACTATGGCAACCCTTAACACAGGTGCAACGCGTTTCATCAGGAAAAGTGTATTAACAAATAACAAATTTAGTCCCTTGTACGTTCCGAATGTCAATCAAACGCACATGACATGATATTCATGTCAAGTCTGGCAAAAATGTCAATTCAATATCTCTTTAAAACTCTCAAACACCATGGTTACTGACGACTGTATGTGAACATTTTAATATTATCTACAGTAGATGTTTTATCAGATAGTGGAAAACGAGGGCGATTGATTTTAAGATTGGATCGGCCATCAACTGTCAGGGCCATAGCAGGCCTAAAACAGCGTATTTATAGCCCGGGGTGTGGCAATCAGTTTAGGAGATTTTGCCATGATCAATTGTATCGCCTTGAAAGCAGGCCAGGCCAAGAATACGAAAGACGAGATGTGTAGGGCATTAAAAAAAGAATGCTACTCGAAGAATATTGCTGTTGATAGATAGTTAACTATTGAATTTTGGTTATTTAACGGTGACATTAAATTACCTACCCTTTTAATGACACACTCTTTCCATCACTTTGTGGTGATGATGATTATGATGCCGACGAAGACTATCTGCTTGATGATGATTTGACGGAGATGACGAGATGGTGATGGAGGAAAATACAAAAGCACATGCTATACGGATAATGAGATACGTATATGGTTGGGTTTAACCATCTAAACCCCATCGTTAACCACTCTCAAATGAAGTAGGGTGTGCTTAAATTATCAATGTGCAGATGTATATGTTTCACATGTATATATCAAATTGATACAGGTATGGCCAATCAATCTTGTCAATAGAGGAAGTTGAACAAACAATATGTATTTACCCACCTGTTGCTTCTTATAACTGGTAACTATAACTCTCCACAAATTGATTCGGGCAAAACTATCCTTGTCCATTACGTGCCCATTTTGTGCGATAATAATCCTACGACAATCTGAATCAAATTAAAGAGGTTGATATCAAACTACACGTTGGCCTGAAACATTAAGGTATGACCAATCGATAAGAGGTAGTGTCACGGCGTTATATTCGCCTCCATATGCTCGCGGATCGATTTCCATAAAAGTGGCGCGCGCCGACGAGAAATTGATTGCCTGGTCACAGATTGCTCTCCGTTATCACTGGATGCTGTTGGTAGAATCACACTGAATCAGACTAGGGCTTTGCTAACTTAATACCAGCTCATTTTTTACAATTATATCGGGTGGCCCACGAAAAAGGGTCGGCCCTACACTCCCGATCCCAACGGCAATGGAATCAGTGATGAGCTGTGCCTATATTGCAGCATTCAGTGACAATTATCCGCTTCCTCGGCCCTGAGAAGCGAAAATTAACCCCTGATTGTCAATTCGTTTTGAAATAACAACAGTTTCAAAGGGAAATTCATATAAAATATGCAGTGGGAAACTGGAGGTCAACTCAGATGATTATAATATAATACATGTATATACTTATGATAAATGAATTCACTTCATCCTTCATCAAGTTACTATCCAAAACTTCTAATTCATTGCATCTTACCGTATTAAATAACCCAAATTCATGCCTTGTAGTTAAAGTGTTGTGCTGTGCCCACATTTTGGCCGTGACGTATAATTCATCAACACACCGGTGGCGCAACAGTGCGTCAAGGCTTGCGTCACAAGTTGGAAACCGCGCCTTTTATTTTTATTTCTTCAGGCGCGTGTCCAATGAAACCTCTTATATTATGCAATTTACTAGTATTTCAAATTGAGAAAAAAATTAAATGTCTACGGTATTAGTCGGCAGCGAATCGAAGGGTCAGCCGAAGAATCGAACTGTCTGGTGCATATTATTCGGACCAGTGTCAATAGCTATGATAATCTAAACATCACTGTGAAGGTAATATCATGACGATAACCTTATAAACAGCATGACCGAATTGTTTCAAGCACAACCTATCAATAACGGACCTTGATTGAACCTATATAATCATACTGGACACACGTTTTAATATTTCTGTCGAGTTTAATTTCCTGCTCATATAGCACACATATACATTGAATGAAGGGTAAGTAATAGTTTTATGTAGATACAATTATAACGAATCACTCAAAAACTGCCATTCCTCCTCCTTGCATGTCAGGCAGGCTCTAGATCTCGTTGGGATGGGGGTGGGGTTCGTTACGTGCCTGATCCACTTTGATTTTAATCATGAGTTGTCTTTAAAATCAGTTGATCGAAATAAAATGTTGTCATATTCTACCTTCCCAGTAGTTTTTAAATTCACTCTCTTCTTCCAGCTTTCCCAAAATGTCCAAAGGATGTGCCTACCTATCTATTGCCATCTGGAGTCTTAATTTCGTGTTATCATCGATGGGTGGTGCACTACAAGATGGCATCCGAGGAAGCCAGGAGGATGCTCTGGACCGACAAGCTGGAAGCCACGACAGTGACTACGACCAGCAAGATATAGTTTCAGTTTTACCCAAAGGATGCAGCATGATTGACAACCACACTGTTACTTGTATCACAGCAGATGCTTCCACAATCCCGGAGTTTATCAACGGACTTTCACGTGGTTTGGACAGGTTCTCCTTCAAGTTCGCCATGGGCGGTGCGATCGATTTGAAACATGCCACGTTTCCGCCAAAGTCTTCCTTGACTAGCTTGGAGATATCAACAAGCAATTTGGAGGGAATACATACATCGACTCTTCAGCACCTCACGATGTTGAAATATCTAAACCTGAAAAACAATCACATCAAAACGCTTGAACCCGATATTTTCAAATCGAGTAGGTCAACACTGGAAATCTTGGACTTGAGTAATAACGATATCAAAATATTGGATCAAAACATATTCTCTGCTTTGGAAGTTTTGGAACATCTTGACTTGAGTAACAATCGACTGCAGTCATTTGATGCCCCATTTACATCCCCTGCAATGAACAGTGTATTACTTGCAGGGAATCCTCTGCAGACCGGCCAAGTCAGTTGGAAATCAGAAACATACACATGTGACCTTGACTTTAGTTTTACCGAGATTTCCGTCCTCAAGGATTCCATGTTTTCAAATATAGTCTGCACCGCTTCTGATAAGTTTCAGTTGAGCTTGAAAGGAGATCACATCACAAAAGTTGACACTGGTCTATTCAAAGGCTTTAGCAAGGAATTTGGCAAACTCGACGCCTCCGGGATCAAATGGCAGTTGACGAATCGTTCTTCTCTCGAAGACTTCATGTTGGCACTCGCCGGACAGTCAATAGATTACCTCGATTTTTCCAGCAGTTACTTGACCCAGGAGGAAGTCAAATATTTTCTGTTGCTTCAGACGACTAAACATCTTGGTACCTTGGACATTTCTGATAACATCATCGGATCTACGTCCAAATCTTGGCCGATATACATAAATTTTCTGCCCATCTCAACTATGAGGGTCTTAAACATTTCGGCTAACGGCAATAACAAGGGTTTGGTATTTGATACCTTATTGCCGGTTCTAGAGGTTTTAGACTTGTCTCACAATATTATACCAATATACCAAGATTCAGTAGTCTTCTCAACCGGCGACACTGGTAATACATCGGTTCCTGCGCTTCGAGTTCTTAAAATGACCGCGGCCTTCCAAACTTCGTCTGGCGACATGATCAGGCCCCCGAGTAAGCAAAATATAACGTGGTTTGAGGGCCTTGGTAAACTGGAAGAACTCTACTTAAACAATAATTATAAACTGTACGAAGCTTCTCCCGATTTTCACCTGGCTACCATGTTCCGGGGACTACATAATCTGCGGAACCTCTCTCTAGCGAGCACTAGTTTCGGAAGAAGGGGTTTTCGGGACGATGAGCTCGAAAATCTATTCGGAGACTTGGAGAACACGTTGATATACCTTGACCTACGAGATAACCACATTTCCCACCGGTCTCTTGTCATACTCAAGGGTCTGAAGAAGCTGAAAGTGCTAGATCTACGTTCCAATGACATCGGATACTTAGTTGGCGAGTGGTACACCCCAAATCTTGAGCAACTCTACATTACAGACAATAGTTTACTAGTCATTAGTTACTCAACGATGGGCGAGGCACTGAAAAATAGCTTACAGTTCATGTCCATTGCTGATAACCCCTATTCCTGCTCCTGCGAGTTAGCTGGCTTCACGGCATGGTTGAAAACAAACGCCAATGCCAACCTAACACACGGTAAGGTACACGTGCCCGATTTGTACTATGCCAAGTGCATGATACCAGAACACATGGAAGAGACCATGATCATAGAATATCAACCTGATGCATTTTCTTGTAACCAGTTAGGTATAATCATCCTGGGGGCCTTTGCTACCGTGATTTTCCTCTTCTTGGTAGCTTTGGTGATATATCTGATCTCCAAGAGCACAGATATTCAGTTCTATTTTCGGACAAGAAAAGGACACCGAGTGGCATCTGGAGGCGTATTTATGGGCTACTGTCAAGGTCACCAAGGAGAAAACTTCCGGGACAACATTGAGCAGGCGTGGGTCCACAAATGCATCCCGGACCGAGTGGAGTTCAACCCTGATTTACCTGTCCACGTAAAATTCATGCAACCCGTCAAGGAAAGCGATGACACTACTTTGCTTGGTCGTCAGATTGTGGATCAACACGAACAGCTTCGTTTCATTCTTCTGGTCATGGGTCCACTTTTTATTCAGCACTATTCAAATGATGTTATCACTACCGTCTGCGCAAATGGTGACGTGATGAGAAAGTGCAAGGAAAAATTTGTCTTGGTTCTCATAAATGGATTGAAGAAGACATCTCTTCCTGTCGGAATGGCACCACTTAAAAGATGTGCGACGTGTTACGAATGGCCAGACAGCAAACGCGCAAGAAATATCTTCTGGAAAAGACTCCTGATGAAGTTGTCAAAGAAGTCTCCCAGTTGCTGTTGATGGTGGAGAAGCGACGGATGAGGTTGAGACAGTTGGTATTATCATTTCCCCCTGTTACGGAAAATACACTCACATAACAATTATTATGCATGTATGCATATACTGTGAATACTACCAATGGAACTTCTGTAGTCTAAGAAATCATCCAGTACTTTATTGGTGCCAGAAAGTAACGGCCAAAAAGTCGACTTCACGAAAAGCTTTAAAATTTAAAATATCGGTGCACATTATACATCAACAGCATGGCATCAATTTTTTTTGTTAAATGTATTTGTAGTTTAGTATCAAAGATGCTGACGACTTTAATAATCCTTGGTGATTTTGGCCAGTAAATATTATTGCCATTTGATTGGCTGTCATAAATATGACGTAATTTCAATGGCGAGGTCTTCTGCAGCTGCGTCGCCGTTTGTATTTTTTTAAACAACACAGGCTACCCAATGTATCGTAAATCGTAATAAGTTTGTACTACATGTAGCATATCTTACAAAAGGCATTATCATTAGACCTATACAGTACATTTGGGTCCATTGCAATCATATTGCACTGGGATTAAAAAAAATTATTCACTACCATCTACTTTCAATTTAAATTGAGGGATGTTTGACCGCCGTGTAATCTGCAATAGTTGAGAAATCCACATATGTAAACACGTTTTATAGGTATATACATGAATCAGTGTTTTGATTGTATTTAATCAGTTGTCAGGAAACTCCAAATAAAAGTCACTCTTAGCCATAAACAAAAGTCGATTCTTCAGGGTGTAATTGTCAATCCAATCTATCACGAAGTTGAACCATTCATGGGTGGTTTTATAACCACTTTGTCTCAAAGTTGAACTATTCATGGATGGTTTTCTATCCAATTGGTCTCGAAATTTAACCTATCCATTAAGAAGCCTTCCCCAAAATCAATTTCCTCGTTGCCATCTGCATCTCGCCTTTTCCTGCCTAAAAAGGGAAGCGTTTTGTTTACAACACATATTCATAACGTATACGTGCAATGATTTTTTTGTTGAACCTGGGGCTCTGCACATATGCAGAGAAGATTTACTACATGTAGTTCATTAAGTAATGCATTATTCTACTTTGCATCAGATGCTATACCTGATGAGTCATCACTTGGTACGACCAAGTATATGGTACTCGTATAGTAAACATTTCGCCTCATGCCTGAAATCATTTCTACGAAATACTGGCGAAAGCTTTGGTAAAGCAAAAGAAAAAGGAAAGATTCTGGTAAAAGTGATGGTAACCTCAGTAAATCACATCGAAGTAGTCGTTTTTAGAACGATTTTACAGATTTAGTTGTCATACCAGTTTTTATTACGTTCCTGACTTACTTTGTGGCCACCCTGTAATAATCCTGAATGGCGTGATGTACTCTCGGGAGTATTTGGTACAGGTCGACTTGGTCCATTCGGCTATGGAATTCTCAATGACGGCGCCAACAGTCTCGGCAGATATCTCGTCCGGGACCATCACATCGATACCAGTCAGCTTCTTGTTGTAAACCATCAACATCTGTGAAATTTAAAAACATCCTCCGATTAGTTCACAGGGGAGTTTAGGGAACAATTCTTCCGACAACTGAAAAACTTGAGACAAACCGAGGGCTAGCTTTCCTCCATTTGGTCAATTTCGAAGAATGTCTGTCGGCATAGGTCTAATGTTGGCAACAATGTAGGCGACTGGTCTTGCAGCTGCAGTAGTCAGGGGCCACCCGCAGTCGCACTACCTAATAAAATACCTGTAGGCTACTTCACTTGAAACAATGTATCCAATTTTAAGTGAAAGCGGTATTCATTACCCTCAGAACATTCTTCATGGACGTTGCCTCCGTGTCGTCATTTATCCACAAGACCGCCTTGCCTTCAGCATTGAAGGCATACATCCTCTTGATCAGGTCCATCAAAGGACTGGGGTTGTTCTCAGGGCTGTACAGCTGCTCCTCAATACTCTTCGTGGGGTCTGGCCTGTACAACTTCTTTACAGGATCGGCTAGAGGGAAGAGAGGGTAAATTCTTAAAGAGCTCATCTGTTGGTATAAAAAGATACTGAAATGGTCCAGTGAAGCACTGCATGAGCAGCTTCTTGGGTTCTCCTGAAACGTTTTAGGAGAGACTGGGTATAATATTGTCCTTGCGCATTTGAACCACTCAGTTACTAGAGTTCGTGGTGTATTAGTAACACATCAAACATCAAACGTTAGGCATTAGATATGCGTGAATATGCTGCTGATCTATATGATATATATGATTGGCAAATACTATAAAGGAAATAAATAGATAAAGCTTACCAAACAATCCGTAGAGGGCAGACCTGTCGACGCAGTGACGACCTGTATATGGAGCGTATGCATGGCGCCTGGCAGCCATGTTGTCACTGGAGTAGAAATGGGATTCCTGGCCGTCGTTGAGTGGATGGAAGGCAATCCAATGGATTAGGTTCTGGCAGTTTTCGATCTTATCTTCCCATACAACGCCTGCAATAAATGGTGCATTATTCAAAGCGCCTCGCGAATGAGGGATTGCTGTCGCTGCAACCTGTGATCATAAACGCTGCGATGTGCGACAAAAAGATATCGTCTGCGGGTAAAACCAGTAATCGCTGGGTTTAATATCGATCGCAGGTCGCTGCAATCGTCGACTTTTGTCGCAGCACCTGCGATGATCACGCAATGAGCATTTCTTGTCGCAGGATTGGATAGGATATAGCAAATCATGACAATACCTTCCAAGCAAGTTCCGCATGCCCCGAAGCACCCCTCAAGTGCCTTCTTGATATCAATCATGTCTTTATCATGTGCCTTCCTGGTAATTTCTTCCCAGATATCTGTGACCTACAAAGAAATGATACTATAAGTGCAGACAGTAGAAATTGTCTAACTAGAGAATTATTACACTAATGTAAGATTATTAAGTAAGGTCATTACTTAGGCTTACATTGTGCCCGCAGAAAGACTCTTGTACATTTTTCAAAAGCTACAAAATGCATGTTTCTCAGAGTAAACGTTAATCATCGTACCACAGCATCCCTGTGCTTCTTCGTGTCTTTACAGAAAGCAGTGTCCGTTTGAGGTTGACATTCCCCGTCAATCGTGGCGTCCCGGCGAGCACGTTTCTGTGCCTTGATGGCTGGGCTGTGTTCGTGCGTGTAATTTGCCGACTGTGGCTTTGGAGGGTCAGCATTCCCACACGCTACGTCCAGGTCGTCAGGGTCAATTCGCTGGCCGACTGAAAGAAAGATCGTCATGTTTGGTATATGAGGGTGATTGTGGTTTAGAAGTCTCTGGGCGGAGCACCAATAACCGCAGCAACATCGGCGATTTTACGATTTGTACAAGTACAAGCTTGAAGAGCACATTTTCATACGCTAACAACCAACAAAGTATCTACACTGCTTTCGACTCTGCAACAATAGCAAAAGGCAGTTTCCTGGTCTATCTTCAGTACGTGTTATCGACGGAAGGATGCCGTGATGCAAGTAATTTGACTTACGGACGGTTTGCCCGAACCTCAAAGCAAGTCTACTCTCGAATTTGTCCGTGTTAACACAGTCCTTTGGAAGCAAGGCAGGGTTCTCCACCCAGACGCTGAAGTTATATCGGATATCAACGTAGAGGAAGTCCTCGTAGAGGCCAATCCCCAGAGCTTGTTCGTCATCTGATTGTGCTATTTTGGCGCATTGATCCACAGCGATCTCAGCAAGGCGGTAGGGACAGAAGCCTGGGAAGTTGATCTGCATGGCATCGCCGAAGGCTGTTGCCCAACCTCTTGGATCCAGGTACACGTCAACTGTGTTGATCCACTCCTCTGTGCTTTGGTAGGCTTGATCAACTGCCAGAGTCTTGTTGAATTCTGTAATACAGCAACGATTCATACTTCATCATATGACATTGCAGTTCTTGGTACGGTAATTTAAAATTGTGGTAATCGCACAAGACAGAAGATGATAGAAAAAAGCTAATGCTTGGTTTAACAAAGATCTAATCCAATATATATGAATAGGATAAGTTCTTTCTTTGACATACCTCTCGTCACTTTGTCCTTTATAAGACTGAAACACTTGACGATTCCTGGGTTGAGGCGGAAGTACCTGTAGTCGTCATCTTCCTCGGGACAGTCCGGGCTTCCGATGCATGTCTCACCCGACCTAAACATACCCACCGTCACGTCATGGTCGTCGGCTATCGGCGTACTATCCTGCAACAGAAAACCATCTCAATTTTTAAAGAAATTATTCAGCAATCAGATAGAAGGGAGCCATAGATAGAGTCATTGTAAAGGCCTAGGCCAATTAACCCATTATAGAAAATAGTAAAATGAGCAAGAGGAGGAGGAACGGGAAGGAAAAGGAGGAAATAGGTTCGTCTAATTCTTACCTGAAAGTCTGCATAAAACAATGGCATGGTTTCCGGGTCTAGACTGGGGTCTAGTTTGTACCTGTGCTGGTGCCTCGCAGGTAACGCTACTATCAGTAATTCATTGTTCCCATCAAAGCGGACCTTTCTGTCTTCCAAAGTCTCCTGTTTCCTGACTGCGAAAGTTACACCTGAAAAAACCAATGTGATTTAGTGATAGTGAATATCCCTCCCATTCTTTCCTCATCCTGAACCTCATGGTATCACACTCCCTTTAAATGTAGTGAGAGGTCAGGGCTTGTGTGAATCGGGGAAATCAATATGAATCGGCTTTCACCGTTCTCGTCTAAACGTAGCACCTTTATATATATAAAATATCAAAGACCTGATTTGAGCAATTTCCTTGAGTGGAGCCAATAGATTAACTAACAACTTAATATTGTTAACTTGAGTGAAAAATACTTACTCGCGCCATTATTCTTTACGTAATCAATTCCGGCACAGATTGCATACTTGGTGAGTGTAGTCAGGGAGCCACCATTTTTAAGTTTGGCTTCAACTTGCCTGCCCTCGTAATGCAGCGATTTGGCAGGATTGTCCCCAGTTAGAGCGCCCGAATGTGCTTCATCCCATGCTTCGGTTACGACAAGCTTGTCTAAAAACAAGATATTTTATATGAATAAGGAGCTTCATGTAGATGAAATGTGCTATGACTAAAGTTCGTTACAGAAGATTCTATTGTGTGTATGTCTCTAAACGATTTTATAGCAGATACATGTAGTAAATTACGGCGACGCTTACTATAAAATGGTCGAAAGTCGAGCTGAAATACGCATCAGCGATCCTTTGAATGTACGGTTATCTTACCGTTCATTCCTTTACGAACCAAGAATTGCAGCTTGTTCAACGCTGAGTACATCCTAGGTGAAACCACACGATCTGCACATCTAGAAGAAACAGATAAATGTGGTCAAGTGCCATATCGAGAAAACGTCTTGACCACAAAAACCATAACTAATAAAAAATGCAGAAGGAAAGCACTGCTTTACACTGGCTTCATGGTCGTGTCAACCTCTATTGTATTCACATCAGACATGGTGAGAGTTACATTGTTGTCAAACATGTTAGAAACTCAATTTTTACAAAATATCATTTCACAAATATTTACCTTCTTGCACTAACATTTTCTTATGAATACAAATGATGTGGAATATGCCTGATTTTTACCACGCTATAGGGCTACCTTATGGACAATGTTTGGTGTAACATTTGCAGCGGCGTAGTTTAATGATTTGGCGAGACATGTATCTTCTCTCACCGGTCATCCAGTGCGCTCCCATAGATGCCATCACTGCATGGTCGACAAGGGTTGCCAGCAAAGCCGCACCAGGAACTCGATGATTCACTGTTCTCGAACTCAATCACGCGACCATCAAATTGCAGTAACCTCGAATTTAGAACAGATGGGAAACTAGTTACCACGTATTGGCCTGCCATGGAAATTAATAACCGAGAGTATAGATAGTACATGCTGCAACTGATAACGTACTAACGTTTGTTTTATGCTTTTCTCCTTCCTTTTTCCCTCCCTTTGGCCATGAACCAATTTCAGCCCTGCCACGGTCTCTAGCGACGTATCAAACTTTATTGTCTCTTTATTTTTGCAACTCGAGAACATGCACAGTGTTTAAAAAGATGAAAATATCACGTAATCTATTTTGGCGGAGTACGAAATTTCAATTTACAATGGAAAATATGTTCGCCAACACCACGAACGACAAAACGCCCACAAAACTTTACGGCTTGGGCCAATAATGGCTCATCCCAGCCCCACGAGATTCTTTCCTTCTCCTTACATCTCCTCTACATGTTACTCCTTTTTGACAAAACTTACCACTGCCTTGCAATCAGCTATTACATGTCTTACCTCTTGAAATCTTCCACATCTTTTCGTGTGACAGGGACATCAAGTCGACCAACCACCTCTTCGGGATTCTTGGCACTATTTGGGTAGGCCTCCCCACTGTTCAAGCCAGTTGCTGCACAGTCAGTCGGCTTTGGACCAGTCTCTTAGAGGTGGATGAAGCGGAGAAAAGTTCATAGATTGACGGTTAATGTTATCTTGTTGCTAAGGCCATGGATTTAATGCTAGGTAGAAAAACATTAATTTCGAAATATTCCTTCATTAAATCTTAAGTTAACTACATAGATACTATTCGATGCCTTTCACAATCCTTTTGCGCGAAATTGCCAAGCCAGCTTTGCGATAGGAAATATCACCAAAAACCAACAGCTGCTTGAAGAAAAATAACGGCGTTGGAAAAGTGCTGATGCTCTCTGTTTACTTACCAAATCTCTCATCAATCTGGTCAAGACACCACTTCTTGAAGTCAGCTGATGACTTTTCCCCACCGTCTGATGCATAGTACGGTTGCTTGTCAAGAGGGCCGCGCATGTGAATCCCCACGCCATCAGCAAGGAGGACGACACCAAGGTCTCGTTGGATTGACTGGTAATAATAAAAGGCAGAGTAAACTTGGGCTTAGTGCCCTTTTAGGCGGAGGGCCTATTTGGAAAGGGTTTTTTCTTTGGTGACGAAATTATCAAATTGACTGTGTGGACTGACACAGATACTGACGATGCCCGCAGCGTTTTGTTCTTGCAGTTGTCCAAAAGCCTGTAACTTCTGGATCAACAATGACTACACGACCAAGCAATATCTTAACTACAAGCCCCACCCCAAATTCCTCCACCTACAACTGCACAACGCCTGAACCATTTTATCAAGAACAAGAAAATTATTTCATGGTAAAAATGTTGAAAGCTATTCAACTTTATTCATTAATGAGAATCGTGCCTTTGGCAACGTGCGGAATGCTTTCGCTTCCTCATTTCCTCTCCATTTGAAAAGCATAAAAAATACCTAGAACTACTGAATGATACTTACAGCAAAGATGGCAGGACACTGCTTCAATGCCTCCTTTGCGATGTCAAGGACAGATTTCACCCTGCTGTCCTGCCTGTAGATAAGGACTGCTGCCGTCCCCGCACAGGCGTACTGGTCGTGCTCGCTATTCCCTGCCTCAGATTTAGTCTTGAAGGCACTGCCCACCAGCAACTGGATATCAAAACAAGAGTTGACACATGACACATTAATTTAAATTTGTTTAGCCTCACACAATATTTTAAAGAGAAAATCTATGAAACGAAAATGTTGCTGGAGTGAAGGGTGAACGTAAATCACCGAAAAAAACGTGACTAAACAATCACGATTTTTCGTGTTGGCCCCGACTGGCTATGCCCCGAACTTTGTCGTCTTTGTTGAACTTACCCTATGGCCGGCATCGGAGTTATCAAGCTTACTGAAAATCTTATCAATGCACTTTGTAAAAACTGGATGAGCTCGATAATACTTCGACTTCTTCGATTTAAAATCCTTTATATAAACATAAGAAGCCAATTTCTTGTCTTTGCCGACGGTGGAGCTATCGAACAACTTGGTGCCTGAAAATGAAATGGACTTCGGAATAATGCGTGTCTGAAGACCAGTGCCCTGTTGTAAAAAAACATAAAATTCACATACATGTAATCCCCAATGGTTATGTTAAGTATATCCTTAAAGAATAAAGTTAACGTGGTTTTGAGCAATCGCTGGGTTTGGTCCAAGAACACCCACTGTAACAAGAAAATAATAAGGGTTTCAAAGCATGAAGTGCCTTGCACATTCCCCTTTTCCATACGCATCCCCTTCCTTTTACTCGTTTGCGACAACGAGACAAACGCCTTCGCTCCTAATGTCTTTCATGATTTTAATTCACTTGTAATTCTCACTTTGAACGAAGATGCATAACATCATAAAAAAGATCGTTTAATTGTTTGGGCCAGGGGGAAATAACGTGTTTTCCTCTTGGTACCTAAATAGGTATTGGAACGTCGAGCGCCGATGCTTCCTAAAATAACATAGATGTCTTGAATATAGCCTTTTTTTTTTCTTCTGGTCACATGCAATTGCTCGAAGGATGAAGATGCCTACCCGTGTTCTTAGTGTCGACAAGGTCTGCTGCTGTAGCTGCTGCCAACTTGCTCTCATCCACTTCTTGGTAGGTGAACCGTCTGTCGAATGTCACATTTCCTGAAGAAAAAAGGTCGTTTCGCCACTACTTTTTGTTTAATTCAGACATCATAAAAAACTGTCAGAGCTATTTCGCAATTCTTACCATGCAGAGTTAATCAATAATTGACGATACCACTTACATATACTGTACTTTTTTGTATTTTCAAACGTTTTGAAACAGCGTTACTTGAACATTGGAATGTGTATAGGCCTACATGTATCTGAGGAGCATAACGAATTTATATTTGCGTTGATAGTGTTTGTTGAGGTATTTTTAATGACGCATTACCCAGGCCAGAAATAACAGTTACACGTACTTTAATGTGACAAATACAAGATTTATGTTCCTGTTTACCATGATATATTATTTAGGGCAGAACTGACAGCCAATCATAAAGAAAAGAAAAGTGTCTTTGATGTTATCTATGCGACTTGCTCCACTGAACCTTGCAATTATTTCGCTATTCCAACCCAAATAATCTTCCAACGGGATAACAAGGCTGTATTGCGAATTTCAATGGGTGTATATAAAATTCGACATAGGACTGAAGACCGCGGGAGAGTGAATCAAGCGCCATCAACATGACGTCGGAAAAATCGATATCAGCACCAAGACGTCACAGGGTAGCTCTGTACACACTGACAACATTTTGGGAAACATGTTGGCCAAC
Source organism: Lineus longissimus (assembly GCF_910592395.1). Lineage (NCBI taxonomy): Eukaryota > Metazoa > Nemertea > Pilidiophora > Heteronemertea > Lineidae > Lineus > Lineus longissimus. Next base: position 19,519,550 of record NC_088308.1, on the reverse strand, counting down.
ATGTTGTCCAGGTGCGATGTTATCGAAAATGTTGGCAGTGTGTACAGTTCGGAAACATTCGGTAACATGTTGGCCAAATGTTGCTCAAATGTTGTCGAAATAATACAAAATCAATTTTGTTGCCGAGTGTTGTCGAGTTTTATCCAATCAGAAATAGGCCACAAATCACATGATCTACCTGAAGCCATGTGATGTAGTCAAAATATCAGCCTCCAGCAAGGAATGGTTATTGAGTGAAGTGGAACAACTTATCGCAGTATGGGAAAGTTGTGCCTGTTTATGGGATGACAGTAGACAGGAGACAGTGGTAGGCCCCATGCTGGTCTCTCATATATATCCATGGTCTTGTCCACACTCTTTTCTCATCTTTACGTCTTCTTTGCCGTCTTTAAATCAGGATACGTAAAATTATGGCAGAGCCCCCGACAATACATCTTCTTCTCTTGGAATCTTCCATTGTTTATGAATTTCCGTCCAAAATCCTCATTTTCTCAGAAACTTTCGATAACAAAATGCCCAACATGTTGTCGAATGTTGTCATGTGTATACAGGGCCAAATTTTTGTTGCCCAGGTGTGTTGCCGAGATGTTTCCGAAAATGTTACCGAAAATGTTGTCAGTGTGTACAGAGCTTGGGAGGCTATCTAGTATAAATGGTGTAACAGTTGACATTTCTTCTTTTTTTGTTATCTGTCAGATTTTGAATTTTTCCTTTTTTGTGCAATTTGTTGATGGAAACTACTTACATTGTATGTAGAATAGGAGGTGACTGGACAGCCGACAGCTGAGTAATATTGCCCTTACTATTAAATGCCAATGGTCCTTTAAGGCCACCGACTTTTAGGACCTCCAGTCACCCAAAAGTTTGTGACATGGTTAACATGATACATTAAAAAGATTTTAGTCCTGTCGCTGACGTTGCGAACTGCTATTGGTCCGACCACAAGGAAGTATTTTGGGGGAAATCCCATTGCCAAAGCGATCCGTGGCGGAATAATAACATGATATAAGTTATATCTAATATTTTCGGTTCAACTATAATCTATATCTTAATTGATCGCGCCATAAAAAAAGGCCAGAAATAGGCCATGTCCAACCGACGACTTTCGAGAGGCGATTATTATAAAGAAAATCGTGAAAAATAGGGTCAGGCAAAAATCCTCCGCCATCGAATGGAAAGAAATCAAAAGTAGAGAAAGTACCTAGGTCATCACATGAATGTGAAGAAAAAGATTTTGTAATCTGTCAGTTTGACCAAGTCTTATATACAACAGACTCCGACATACATCTATATATCTCTTGGTCTGTGGTTTGACTAAACAAATTCAAGTTACAATCATATTAACCTATATTTCAACACAACAGTAACATAAACGAAAGTGCAGCTGGCCCTATTGCCTTATCTTGGCGATAAACTATAGTAAATACGTACCGTAGCTAGTAAATTTCCCACTGAAAGGATTGTTCTATGATCTTACCTTGAGAAATTTCGAGGCTAGCAAGGAGTAGCAAGACCCCAACTGCAATTCTGACTCCCATAGCTTTTGCAGTCCGATCGCAAGAGTGCCGATATTCGGTTTGAATTCCTCTGCTGGTCTTCCTCAGAACTATACAAAGTTCTTGTTAACGTATAAGTTATTCGTAAAGACTTCGCGGCCTATTTCTATCACTACTGCTTACGACTCAAAATATCATTGGTGCTTAACAAAGCGTACATGATTTAGCAGGGCGAATGCCAATTTTGATTCAGGAAGTCATCAAAAAAATCTTTTTTAAGCATAAACCGTTAATGGTATTTCCTAAATCCTGTAGGCCTACTATTCTATACTTTTTTCAATGCTTGCCGTTTCTTTATAATTTTTTTTGCCACATCACAAATTTTACTGAGCTAGTGTGCTATGTGCAGTAGCTTCGGCGAAAAGAAATTAAAGCAAAACGAACTTCGTATGAATTTGCATATCGATGCTTTATTTGGTTATATACATGTAATTCGTCTTATTTATATAATGAACATGGATAGAAAGCAGATGAGCCGTCACAGCCTCAAGCCTGAAACCGCATTTCTGTATGAAAAACGCGGACATAAAAATTAAGCGTTAGGATACAGGTCGTCCTCGTGAATACCGGTATCGGGTGCCACTTTGAAGAGGCCTCTTGGGGTGCCATATATTGCATGTATTATAATTGGCTACTTATACTCTATGAACAGTCCTATTTAAATTTTATTGTATGCACAGGTCGTCACAGTCATTGGCTAAAGATCTGTCAGCCACACCAGCGGGTATTCCTAATGTTTTGTTAGTCAATGTTCCAGGGCGGTATGGAAAGCGGCACTTCGCAGATTGTGCAATAAAGCCTGCAGCACACTAGCCGCCAACTTTGGCGACAAGAAGTGTTCGGCTGACGCCTCTCGACGCCAAAGTTGTCGGCCAGTGGATCCCGGTCAGAGCACACATGCCAAGAATTGGCGTCCAGTAGCATCTTTTCCGCCACTTGCCATTTTGAAAACATGTGACATCAAGACGGAAGCTGATTGGCCATAGCCTCGCCGCCGACGCCAAGTCAGGCGGCCATCCGTAGCACACCTGGCTTCTTCTTGCGTTCAAGCGCGGCGACACGCGTCAAAAATCAAACATGTTAGATATTTGGCGTTTAGTTGCGGTAAGTGGCGTCAAGTCGCGTTCGCCGACGCCGTTCGTAGCAGACTAGGGATTTTTCAGGCGTTCAGGACTCTTGCGGCAAAAAGCGCCTGTGAACGCCGAAGTTGGTGGCTAGTGTGCTGCAGGCTTAAAGGCGGGACGAGGGCCTACTTTGTCCTACTGGTACCTTTTTGTGGACCTCCGAAATGTATGGTCCTACTTTTATAGCACAGAAAAGATAGGCTACCGGTATTCACGAGGACATCCCGTATTCCCTTAATTGGTTGAATGAAACAATATATTTAAAAAAATAATACATGTATGTTATTGTTTTTATGCCATAACTTGGTTATAACTGACTCTTAGAGGTGATTTCAGGCAAAGCTTATATCTTGCAAAATCTTGTTTAAGAGTGCGGTGTATATATATGTTTCCTCGGTACACTAAAGGCACATGACCTAATTGCGCCCTATTGATCAACTATCAATCACCAAAGCCTGTGCGTCACACCAGCTCTGCCAAGTGCGGTAAATACCCGGTAAAATCATCGGCACAATTGGCATCTACACAAAACCGTATTTTTATTTAAATCAAGCCAGCAGCTATTTACACATATATTAACACCAGGTCCGTCCATCCATAACCCTATCGGATTGCGATATACATGTATATACTAGTATCATAATTCATGATATTGTGATAATGATATAAAATTAATTTCCAACACCATGCTTCAAAACAAGTTTACCCAATTTCACTATTACGATAGTGAAAGATAGACAAAATGGACACGCTCAGTGCGATCCTCTGCTCCCATAAATCTGGCTGTAAAACCACCTCAAAAACCTTTATTTTTAAAGTTATGGTAAACTTTTCATAGCATGGCGTAAAAATACAAAATTTTCAGTATTTCTCGGGCATTTGCTTGGTGTCAGCCCCGGACTGTGAAACCAAAAGGCGAATTACATCATCATCTAAACATATTTTATCCAGTTAAAGGACCTGCGTTCCAAGGAAGGAACAGCCTTTAAACAGGTAACGCAGATTAGGAAGAAGCAGATAATGAAAAAGTAGACAGAGACCCAAGAGGCGCAGAACAGCACCTAGAAACAACATACACTTCTTTTGTCAGCAAGTTTGAGCTTGAGCCTCTTCCAAAATTGATCTCGGCTCGGTTTGGGCCACGTGTAGCAGGCGCCATGTTTCCACAAAGCTTTCATCTCAGGAGGCAGGTCCTTCTTTGTCTTTCCGAGCAACACAAGCACAAACTTATTGCGGCATTGCTTCCAGATCTCCCTGTCCTCGCAGACTTCAACTCTAACGCTCTCCCAGACGTGCCTTATAAAAAGTGAACCAACAATCAGGAGAATGTAACGATAATCCTGGTGTTTTTCCCTAATTTGCTCTCCTAAAGTTTTGTTGATGTTAATGGGCATCATAAAGTTCACATAAATCGGCAAATCCCGGCATAACTCAAGGTTAGTATTGATGTTGTCATTCACCCATTGATCTTCGGGATTTTTCTCGAAATTCGGACCTCTGTGTCCATCGCAGTAACCCATGAACACTCCACGGCTCGCGGCTTGAGCGTGTCTGCCATGTCTCGATGTCCGGAAACAGAAGAGTATGTTTACTCTACAGTTGTAAGCAACTATTGCCGCTATCGCAAAAATGACGAGGAAGAAAGAACCTACAGCCCCCAAAACAATCAGTCCAACCTCGTCGCAAAGCCAACGGTTTGGGAGATAACGGGAAATGAGTTGGCCGTTCCGCTCTCTCGGTCCCATGCATTCGGCAATGCTTAAATCGGGGATGACCACCTTTCTTTTGGGAGAAATTACAGAATCCGTTTTCTCAACGCCCCTGGCGTGGTTTTTCAGCCAGTACACGAAATCAGCCAGCTGACATGTGCAGTCGTAAGGGTTATCACCGATCCACATTCGTTCCAGCTTTGATTCCAACGCTAAGGAAAGAGTCGCAGTGCAAGAGATAGTCAAGAGGCTGTTGTCGGACAGATCTAATTCGCGCAGATTTAGGTTAAACCAGTTGTCGTCTAGGTAGCCAATGTGGTTTGATCTGAGGTCAAGTGTCTCCAAATTCTCAAGGCCCTTGAGAATGACCAACTGCCTATGGGAAATGTAATTATTCCTCAGTTTCAGACTTATCAAAGACTTCCTCTGGTCAACAAGAAAGTTCTCCAGTTCAGCTTGCCTGAATTGCCTTCGACCAAAGCCAGTATCGGACAGAGACAATATGCGTAGGTTTGTCAAACCTCCGAAAATTCCAGAGAGATGGTAATAGAAAAAAGTGTCAAACAATTTGTAGTTGGCATCAAGGTATAGTTCCTCCAGAGTTTTTAATTCTGAAAACCAAGTCAAATTCGTCCAATCATTTGGCTTGATCCCCGTCTCGCCAAATGCACCAGTCATGTGCAGAATTCTCAGGAAAGGTACACTCACCCTACCGTTTTCAGAAAATTTAATCGAATCTTTGTAAATAACGATTTGGTTGTTGGACAAGTCTAACTCCCTCAGGTTCGGCATAAGTTGGTTGAAGACAAGGCCTTTTCCGATGCTATTCAATGACATATTCAAGCATTGCATGGAATCAATTGACGCTATTTTATTAACGTAAATCGGCCATGTTTTGATAGTTGGGCCGAAAATATTCTTGGACACGTCAAGAGTGCCGAGGAATGCAGTGTTGTTCAGTAGAGGGAAATCGTTGACGTTTTCCTCCGAGAGATAGCAGCCCGATAGATCGAGATAATCGACTCTTCGGGCGCTCAACGCTTGGAAAAAATCAGTGAGGGCAGAGTGACCTGGACTGAAATCCCACCGTACATCTCCCATATCCAGCCGAGCTAGGGACACGTTTTTCATCCCATCGAATGCATTCGGGTCAACCTTTTGAAGAAAGTTTCCCCTGAAACTGATATTCATTTTTGGTCGTAGATCACCTCCTTCACAGACCAAGTTTGCGAAGGCAGATGCGTGCAACTCGGAGATACCCGTGAAACTGAGGTCAAGGTCACAAACATGAGTTTTGCTTCCGGTACTAATCGTAGCGTTCGTTATGCCATTGTTGCCCCCAAGACCTAAATATCTCATTTTTTTCGAGTTCAGCGCAGGAGCAAATTCAATTAGTCTATTATTGGAAATGTCTAAAGACACCAGTTTTAACAGGGATTGAAATATGTCCTTATCTAAACGGACCAGATCATTGTTATTCAAATCGATTTTCTCCAACTCAAACAGATTTTCGAATATGTTCCCATCCAAACTAGCAATATGGTTGTTCTTCAAGATCAACTCTCGAAGCTTCGTTAGATGAAGAACTGTATCTCTGGTGAAATTTTTGATATCACATGTCGAGATTTCCAAATACAGCAAATCTGGGAACGTAATGTTGTTCAAAGCAAGTTCATTATCGCAGCTAGATATCGTAATATTGGTCGTGTTGCTGGATAGGCTGTTGATGAACCGAGGGATATCGTATGCATGAACTGACTGGCATGTGACACTAATTTCGTCATTCCCAAAATGACATCCCTTCGGCAGGCTCAGTGCGGTGTGTGATGCAGCTGGATCAGCCAGAGGAGCGCCATCTCTCGGTTGAAATGCTAAGAAACTAGTCACGATGACGAACAACAGGAGGTTGTTCCCCCTACCGTACATGGCTGATTAAGAATCTGCAAGCAGAAGACGTGCAATTGACTAAGAAACTTGTTCTGCTTCCCAGTAATAACATTTGATGTACATTGTAAACCGAATTCGCATATTCCATAATCTCTCAAGATTTCCCTGATCGGCAAGGTATATATTTGATGTTGTGGGAGAAGTAAAATAGAATATGGCGAAGAATGTTTTCAAAGTAAGCGTCACCAGAAAATTCGACAGCCATGAATAGGTACTTCACGTGTGTGGACCAGGAAGTCTGATAATTTATAAATTTCTTTATTACGAAAATGACTACCTACCTTCCAAGTATAATCTCAGTTATAGATTTCAGGAGTAAGTATTTCTCATATATGAAGGGGCCTTGTGTATATCCAAATGAACCTACACTGCTATGAAAAGCTTTGCCAATGAACGCAATTTGCCCCACTGACCCGAATTATAATTGATTGGGTAATCATCTTTCTGCCTATCTCCCCTCTGGTGGTGCAATGCAAGCATTCTTGGTCAAATGTGAGACTTTCTTGTGAGAAAATGTGATAAACATTTTACTTTAATAAATGTCAACACTGAAGTGAATTTAAAAGCCGGAATTGTAAAATTTGTACATATTGATTAGAGTAAATAAAGATTGTGTAATTTGATGATGAGAGCAGAGGGAGAGTCAGCTTTCCATTGATATCTTATTCGTTTGGCGAGTGTGTGTTTAATACCGCGGCTGCGGCTGACCACCGGTGATGCAGGGCACATGCCTCGATTTTAATTTTTAATTTTAGGAATTATGAATTGAAAATTGATGTAGAAATACATGCAACTATTTTATAGTAATTTTTTACGACAGTCGTCGTAGCTTGTTTTAACTATCGAACTAGTAATTCTTATCCATCTAGATAGTTTTTTTACTATTTTCTTTCAGCTATAGAACAACTAATTAATGGTTAGTTTTAACACTATTTTTACTGATTTCACAGTTGGTGTAATACTATCAGGAACTCCTCGATGATTTTTTTTCATAGATTTTAATATGTATGCATGTTGCACTGTAGCTGGGGTATAAAAAATCAGTCTGAAGTGGTAAAATTTCCTTTAGTTTCCTTTTGTCCAGAAGTTTTGTAAAGCTATTCCAATGTTGATATTATCTTTAAGTGCTATATAAGGCTTACATTGTGTACGTCTAACCTGAGGTTTTCAGGCCTTGTATAGCGGTAACCAATCGACGCGTTGACAAAAACAGTATTACCTAATCTAATAGAAGCTATAGTCCAGTAAGCATAGTTCGAAACTAGCCAAGGGAGGATCAATACGATTAGATTTTCCTGTTTCCAAATACGTACAAGTCTCCAAAATAGTTATCAATAATATTTCGGAAAAGTCAGGTAAGACCCATATACTGGCAACCCTTCTTCAAAATGTTCTGTTCGAATTGTTACCAAAAGACTTTTCACCCCTAATTGAGTACACCTCGTTCACGCTATCATATCAAAAATCCGTTTATAACTACGATTTTGCAATCCCGATACTTTTAAAAGCAAGTTTCGCAACCAATACGAAGGTCCGTCTTGTCGTCACATCCTGTGCTAATTCATCGAAGCGACACTCGTAAATCCTCTTCTGTATATATATCTTAAGTTGTCAAACAGAATCGGGGATTTTTTCAAAAGTCTTCGAAAAGCATATTTACATACTTCGTACTTCGTCGTTCGAAGCTCCTAATAAGGGATGCGAATCCTGCCTTATATCTGATAAAGAAAAGTCTTGTCCCCTAAAAGCTTGATAAACATGTTGACAGTGGTTGTGTACATGTATAGTATGAGAATGGTCATATTTTGTTTCTGGACAAATTACTGGACCAGAAACTTAGTGGTTGTGTACATGTATAGTATGAGAATGGTCATATTTTGTTTCTGGACAAATTACTGGACCAGATACATGTAAGTTCACAGATGCATGTAATAACTTCTTAAACGTACTATCAAGAAGAGGTAAAGACTAGTCTTTGTTAATCTTCGGTACTAAGCATTGTCGTCTATGACACACAAAACAAAACAGCAAGACATGTTCAGCACTGGCAAAGCCGGCATTCTGAATCATCAGAGGTAATTCCGTCCGTAACCTCCCTTCCCTCCAGGGTCAAGATGTAAAGCCGGATGTAGATGATGCAGCATCGAAGAGAAATTCAATCTGTGTATCATAGCGGTCTATCAAAAAGAGATCGACGTCATCACCCAGTGCATGTACTAGGCACTCCGTCAACTTTATCACGTCGTCCAATTAACCAGACCCAGTTCCCCAACTGTGCACGTCAACCACCAAGAGACCACCAGCGGGATCCCCTAGCCCCTGCCTAGTTCAACAGATTTTTGATTTTTTTTTTCAGTTGAAAGAGGTAAAGCTTAGAGATGTCCTATCCCGGTAGGTGTCATTAAAGGATTCCACAATAGCCATCATTACTTTGCCATCAGCTAAAGACGAAAGAAAGAAGCTCTCTTCGTCCGAAATCTACTCTAAATATATTCTTGGTCAGCAGATAAATGTGAAATACATGCAGTACCCATAACGCAATAAGCATCTGCAGAAATAAACAACGGAAACATGTTTTGAGTGGTGTCATGCAGTTAGATAAATTTAGGGTGCCGTTTCGATCTTCATGCGCCTTTAACCAGATAGTGTCAGTTGTGAACATTCACTGTGACCCGCAGGAGACACAAACGTCTGAATTGTTGTTTATATACGTGTACACATATTACTATCATACGTTTTCAGGTCAGCCAGTCTACCATGGCCAGGACGCAGCCTACCCTCCGCCGGCGTACCCACCACCCTCAGGGCCACCACCGCCACCTCCACCACCTCCACCAGCCTACCAAGCGACGCCGCCTGCCTACCCCGCCTACAACACCGTCGTCAACATTCAACCGCGGGCGATAGAAACTTCTGAGATGCTTGAAGATGGTGTCGTACCCAATTTTGAGATGCTATCACGGGGTGATTCAGTGGACATGCAATGTCCTCACTGCAAAAAGAGGATCGAGACGCTGATGTATTACAAGATTGGTTGTAATGCAGTCTTGACCTTCTTCCTTTGTCTACTATTTGGGTAAATATACAGAGGGGCCGAAGTTCACGAGCATTCTCTTTCGAACAAAAGAGAAGAAAAATTGGAAGAAAACTTTATTCTGATTATTTTCCGTTTGTGAGTAAGGATGATTCTTTTTGTACTAGGAATCAACAATAATCTATAACTGAAACTCATCATTGTGGCATCCGCCATCTGTAATTCACTGGGCTTCACTTGAACATGTGTAAATATCTCTTTTTAGGTTTTTCTTCTTCGGATGCGTTTTAGCATGTACCGGAACAGGAACGAAAGATGTTATCCATGCGTGTCCCAAGTGTCTTAAAGAAATTGGTCGAGACAAGAGGTTATGCGGACGAAAGAGCAATTAGTGACTGGATTTTGTTGATGCTTCTCTAGCAGTCAATTTTTGATCAAGTATTAAATCTAGATATTGCTAAACGTCGTGTGCTTTAGAAAATAATCCATTACCCAGCAAAAATGTGTGATATCATTCCAAACACACCCAGGCCTGCCTAGGGTTCTGCGTCTTTCGCCTTTCTACATCTTAGCTTGATTTCTCTGTTATTACATGGAATAAAAATAGCTGTGATATTGACTCCTCGTAGACGTTCTGGTCAGATATACAAGTAGGTTTTCCCTATAGATCTCCACTGAGGATGGGTCAGTGACCTAGATCTCTGATGATATACATGTAGGTCGCCATGACATAGTTATGTTCGGGGTTATTGAAAGCACGTTCATGTTCTTTTAGCGGACATTGTTGGAGTGAATTTTTCGAAGTCCCAAAGCATGAACAATTATAAACAATGCCTTTGATCAAAGCAATGGACTGTACGACTAGGTCTGACAATGCGACATACATTGGCCCATTTCAAATTACAGTGTATGCCAGTCGCTTATTGCCTGCAGTTACAGCTTGACCAATAAATGATATCAAATCAAATACATGTACATTTGTTGTCTGGAGTTATTTTCTTTAGAAACTGACAAGTCAATCCTAAAGCAGTGAAATTGAGTTTCAATGTTTCAAAAATGTATAGGGTGTGTCCTGTCGTCGATGTTTTGTCAAGGTGACGAATCGTCAAAATATCACGTTCCTCGTGAGTTAGTATGACAAAACAGTTGACGAGTTAGGTAAGACAGTCGCAGCTGATGGGGGCATGTTTAACGCTCGTCAATGGTTCAGTGGGATTGGTATCTCGCCAGCGTCGTGGTATCGACTTATGAAATGGCCAGAGAGTCTTAGATATCATCCTGGAAAAAGGGTCCTTCCTAATTGTACATGTGTGGTGACGGAAAGGTATGGATCACTATCAAGCCATGAGCTTCAATATCTCACGAGATTAGTAGCGTAAGTCTGGTTCACAGCCTGGAGTGAACCTCTATTTTTTTTGTTGGAAAATGTACATGCAGCGGCTGCCGAATTACGTGTAATGTCTTTCGTTTAAAAGTTATTACCAAACGACCGAAAGGTGTCGTCGTTGGCCCGAAAAACCTTTTTATACTGATCTCGTAATCCGTGGGCCAATTACAAGATCCACTGTGCTAAGCCTAGGCCTATATTTGACTAGGCCACCACTGGTCAATCAGAAGACGTATTGGACGCGCTGTTGACGGAGCCCACTTGACTGGGCTGAGAACAAGATCTTTCTGGCGGTTATTCGATAGACGTCAACCAAAGGAGGCTGGTGCGGGCACATGATGAAGACTTTCATCTCTTCAGCGGCCCTTGTGGGCCTGTTCTCACTGAGTTTGGCAGGTAAGGAAACCCTCATAAATCCAAGTGTAGTTCATGCAGGTTTGTTGGTAGGTTGTTGTTGTTATAAGAATGACGTGTCCCTATTTTGTTGAAAGTGGGCATTTCTCAGTCTGGGCCGATTTACATCTTATTCAAAATGCAGGGTATTTTGTTGATGCTCATATGGCAGCGTTGTTGAGGTCGTCTCATGTCGGTTGTCTCACATTGCATACGTGTTGATATTTTCTAATATACGAAGTTTCATATTGAAATAAAACTGAAAATGGCTCGAAGCGTGTTATTAACAGCCACTTCCGGTCATGTCCGTCGGCTATTCCCATGTTGGCGGGAAAATATTGAATATCAGTAAGCTGATGATATAGAGCCGTTTTTACGAAGGCAGAAATGCAGAATGTGACATCACACCACATTCGATCGACGCCGTTCCTCGGTGCAGAATTAGTACACCCGTCAAGATTAAACCAAGAAAAATACCCCATTTATACGTTATAACTTTCTGCCATTTTGATGTCCTCGCCACATGCAACTCGGAGTTTACCATGACATATATGTATAAGAAATGAATAGAAATATCAGAACTTTTGATCCTTCTTGTAATATTTGATACACCTCTGCGCATGCAAGGCAATGAGTATTTCCACTTGATGCCAAACTTGTTGGTAGCACTAAACGATGCCAAATTGCCTCATTCTGTCAAATTTACACTATTTTTTGAAACATCAACAATCTTATCGCGGTGATTTAACTGAACAAGTTGTCCCTGATTAAGCTATTACAGTCGACTTACACTAACAAATTAATATCAATCCAGGTAGGGATTATAAGATCATAATTATTTGTTAAAATAAAATTTGAGATTACATACTGCAGGCTTGTGCTATGTCGCTATACAGTAAAGACAATGTGACGATTCACGACAAATTGAAGGAAACTAATAAAAACACACCATGCACACTGCAAGTAGAAAATTATTTTCTTAAGCTATACGGTTCATTCCGTAGCTAAATTACATATTTAAAGATTACATATTTTAACTTCTCTCTAAGGGGTGTATTTTCTGCAAATTGTCGCGTAAGCACTAACTTACACCAAATGCACCACTGAATTTGGAAGTTAAGTACGCCCGTGGACTTTTTTTTTAAATTCCCGGCGGATTCCTCAATAGCAGGGTCACTGCTGACCTAACATTTCTGGCAAAGTTTTCCGAGTGTACTATAAACCTACGTGGCAAACAACTATTGGTAAAGACTTCAACCAAATCCCATATCGGGCACTCTTCTCTTTTGCGTTATATATGACGTAAATAAACAGTGCAGCATATTGTTTGTTTTTAAAGAATCTTTTGAACACATTTAAATGCTGACGAGGCACTGGACCTATACCTTATAGAGTAATGCATTCTGGCTTATTTTCTATGAACTTCTCCGTCCGCATTTTGGAAGCTGCGTATGAATAGTTGGAAAACTGCCCCAAGTTTAGGTCTGGAGACCCCCAAGCAAAATTATTAGCAACAGATTCGAAGGCTTTCCCTTTTACATAATTCAAGTTGCTTTATACTGTACTCTGTATCTACGAAAATGTATAGACCTATGCCAAATGAACTGATTTATGACACTGTTTCTCAGTTTACATATTAGAACGAAATTCTAGGAGGTTTGTCCATTGCTTGGACGCATCACTTGCAGATTTCGCCCACATCCTAAGTTTATCTGTTGTGGGTACATGTATCTCTTTGTGATTACCTCTTATGAACTCCCTAATGGAAATCGGTCGTAAAAAAGAGGTCTTGTTTTTCCCTTTTTTTCCAAAAGGCCTACTCGTCAATCATGCTCGTTAGACTGCACTTCAAAATTAGTTTCGTATAGACCTTGACTAATACTCCTTCGGCGAACTATCTTTCGATCCTTAAAATTCAATGTTAGGTCTGGTGGGTTTTTTTCAACGTCTCCGTCTGTACCATCGCCAACCACATACAAGACACAAACGATGCAATGCTTTCATACCTCTAGATTAGGAATAATCGTAACAACATGATTAGAGGGTACAAAGGTCAGGATAGGCCATCAAACTCGGCCCTAACTGAGTGGACTTGGTGATTCATGTCAATTTATTTTATCTTTCCCAGCCAAACTGACCTTTCCCAGCGGTAACAACTATGATATTGTTGACGAAAGCACCATTGGATCGACAGCCAATGACTTGGTCGACCCAAAGAGTACAGGAACCCTATTATTCGACGCAACACAGATCGACCCCACCTTGAAGTACATGAAAAGGTTGACCTTGAACATCTTCATCAAAGACTTCAAATCGCCCTCCTCGAATTACTTCAGGGCGCATCCTACCTTTCTCAAATGTCTTCAGAAGGTCTTCTCAGATCTAGCTAGCCAGGATTACAAAGTAAGTAATGTCTATTTCAAGATTTTGCAGTTACTATTGATGGGCACCATCAGATGGAAGATCTAAGCGTGTGTTTAAGCAAAGTTATGAACCGATGTCACGGTGCCGCTTATAGCTATCTGCAAAGGAAAGTGGTAACGCAGTCCACGCTGATTCGCATGAACCCAGCGCATGGACTGTTCTATTTAATCAGGCTACCGTGTAAAATTCCTGAGGTTATTGCAATTAGCCCAAGAACACAAATTAGATTTTCATCAAACTATCTTTGCGTTCTTGACAGAATTAAATATCCCGTATTCTGTATTTCAGTTAGTTTTGGAAAGTGGATTCAAGACCGTCTCTGAAGCTTCCAGTAGCGTACAAGACCTGTACGCCCGTGCCGGAACCGGTGCCAGTGTTGCCTTCAGACAGGACACGCCTGGTGACATTCTCCTCATCGCAAAGGCCGCTCTCAATCATTGCCCAACAATTTTTGACGTAAGTGATATGATATCCTTGTACGACTTTTCTCCTAGAAGGTGTAATTTTAACAAACCTTGATAACGTAAAGTTGTATGGGGACGCTTGCCGTCTTCTCCTTCTCCATACAGGTTCCCTTCTCTGTATTTAGTAATACTTAGACTAACTGCAGAGAGTGAAAAGATTGATACGTTCTACGTAAAATTATACAACATCTATGCTTTTGCGTTACCTTTCTATTAGATTGCCTTTACCTTTGTATGGGTTTATTTGTTTTTCACGGTATCATTCAGTCAGGTTGTGAGTGATGGATTTCCATCTGGTTTGTTATTGATGGATTTCCATTTGGCTTGTGATGGTTTTCAAATGGAAGTTTGGTTTGCGAGTGGTTTGTTGAGAATGGCATGGGTCAGTTGTAAGTGATGATCTTCCAATGGGTAAGCTGTGAGTTATATGCGTGTTGTAGGCTTTCCAATTGGTTTTTAATGATTGCTTTCTAATCAGCTGTTGGTGTTCCATCGTTCCACGGAGACCAGTACCTTATGCATGACATTGCTATATAGAATGTACAAACTCTTTTGCATAAAATATTACTATAAGTAGTTTAACTGTATAGGCGATTGTTCCAGTAGAGGCATTTAAACACGATATTTAACCAATGGATTAAACTGAACATAACTGCGAACTGCTCTGCACACGGTGTCTCTCATACCTCTATGTAGGTCTACAGTGAGTTGTGTCAAGTTTATAGGCCTACCTCTGAGTTGACCCAGTGGACGTTATTAAGCTGTCGCACGGTAAGCCGCCAAATATTGATTTCGCAGGATTAGTCCAAATGACTGTAAAGTTATTTACATTTGAAAATATTGCTCGACGGTTGTCGTCTACATGTACATGTACATGGAATTCTAACGGCATAATACATTTTTTAGGCAATACGAGTTAGTTATTGCGACACGTATCGATAGACTTAAAAGAACTATATAAATACCTCAAATAATGAAATTCCGTTGTAAAGGGACTAAACTTTTAAAACTATAGAGTTTTTGATTGCCAACGATAAAGCAATTTTCGAGCCTTTGAAACAACCGCGTTTTTAGTGCAATATCATCAGGGTATACCAACGGTCACCTTCAAAGAAACTAATGAAAAAAACCTTAGGCATCAGCATCTCCCTATTAGGAGGTCGTTAATATGGTCTGCATTTGTTCGAGTTGCTTCGCACCGTCCATTCTGTTCGCCAAAGCTTCGATTAAAACACACTTCCAGCACGCCCTCTAGTCTGAACGATAGAGTCAGGGTTTTGGTCAGTTCAACATTTTTCCATTTTATGAACCAATTCGAGAAACTTCTACAGTAGTTTGAAAGATGGCCAGTGAGCCTACAATTTTTAAAAAGTGAAGCTGATTAGCTGATGGCCCTTTAATATGATGCGCATCGTTCCTCCTTCAGCCGATCCAACGCGATCTTGGTGTTGTTCTCATGTCGGACAAGGTCAACATCCACATGAGGGGTACTACTGATGAACAGCCCTATTACGCCTCTGATGGTGGAAGCATGAGTACTGCAGCTTTCCAGTCATGGTGCGGCGACAGGATAGATGAAGGCTTAGGTAAGTGATAGTTAAACACACAGTCGAGGGCAGAAAATGATCGCGAAGGAAAATTACCACCATAAGTATTTGCTTGCTGATGGTCAGGGCATTTCCATGTTTCCGAAAACAAAATAGACCAGTGTAAACGTTTTTGGTTGTAAGAGTACTATGATCGCGAAAGAAGATAGAATGAAGGGATTATGATATGTTATTAATCTATTTTCTAACTTATTTCTGCAGCCCCTAACACACCAGACTGCAGTTCTTTCACTGGTCTGAATAGCGGTGAAGTCTACCCCACCGGCGCCACTTCCGCTGCAGAAACAGTAGGAACTCTTGATATTGCAATCACAAGAGATATGACTACAGACTTCAAGAGGTAAAGATCTTATACAATTGCGAATTGAACATATTATTTGACATAATGTTGCGAAGTCATATTAAACTACGACGGCATTAAAACGTCTAATTTCAAAGCCGGCTATGAATACAGCGGATTTAATCGAACTGAACCGGAGCTTTAGAACACAAGTATACGGTCGTATATTATTGTTCTGAAACGGGATGACATAAAGTGTGATTGAATTCTCCAATTATTAATTATCTTGTCCCTCCCTTGTAATCGCGTTCATACAAAGGCTTTATTTTACAGATTGGTTCAGTTTCCCGGGACCGTGATAACTTTCGAAGATTCCGAGTCCTCCAGTTCCTGGTGCGGCGACGCCAGCATCGGCTGCCATTCTTGCGCCAATGGTATCTATGGAAGTTCCCTGAATGCCAGGTAGGATAAAAATGTCTTACTACACAACAACCGGACCACGCGGGTAACTGTGCGCTCTTCACGTGTGTTGACTTTCTAGTTTTGCTATTGGCTTGGCAGTTATCTAAAATATTGAGAAAAGATCACTTGCTGGGTAAGTTTGGCTTACAAGATAATCTCCTTTGGGCAATGACCACAAAGCCGGTGGAAAACGGTTTCTCGCTGCTAATGGAATAAATGTTCGTTGAGATGTTTAGCCAGACGCATTGAACCTGTTTCACTCCCGTCTACACCTTGTAAATTCTTTTTGAACATATTGTATTTTCCATCTTCTAGATGTGCTGACCGAGTGATGGCCCCGAGAATGTTTTTCGTCTTGAACAAACTCCAGAAACTTGTCAGGGACAACATGTCCGGCAACAAACTCAAGATCACCGAAGCTTGGGACGAGCCCCACTCCGCCGCCACCAGCGGTGACAACCCCTCTGGGTCTCTCCACTACGACGGCAGGCAAGCCGAGGCAGCACTTGATGGAAGTGGTTCTCTGACCGACTTAACTAAATATGCCATCTGCGCTGGTGTAGACTACGTCATTCACAATGGAGCATGTAAGTGGCTTTCTCGTCAAGATATGAGCTTCTAGACAGATTCCATTGTATCCGTGTATCCATGACAATATTCTAAGTCACAAAATTTGTGAATTTCTATCGATCCATATGAAAACTAGTTGGCAAGTAGCCTATCCCCAATTCTTTAAAAAGCTCTTTGTACCATATACATATAGATATATTTATTTTACAAATGTCCTTCTCGTCAAGATATGAGCTTCTAGACAGATTCCATTGTATCCGTGTATCCATGACAATATTCTAAGTCACAAAATTTGTGAATTTCTATCGATCCATATGAAAACTAGTTGGCAAGTAGCCTATCCCCAACCCCCAATTCTTTAAAAAGCTCTTTGTACCATATACATATAGATATATTTATTTTACAAATGTCCTTTTCAGCTGTAACTTTTGCTGTCCGCGCCCAATCGACCATCGAAGAAACAAAGGTTGCCTTCCCGGATATAGAATTATTGGTGGTCACTCCACCAACCGCTAGAGATTCGTACTACCAGCTGCCTAGTACCTACACTTCACTTGAAATAGCGGACATGCCTTTGTTCGACGCCGACAATCAGGTAAGTAAATACGGAAACTGTCAAGAATAAGCAGACGTTATCCTACGGTACGAAAAGAAACGATGCGCCCGCTCGTTTACTAAAAGACGCATTACCCGTTTACTAAAAGATGCGTGGTCCGTTTACTTAAAGAGACGCTTCCCGTTTACTAAAATAATCTCATATAGTTACTGAACAAACTCTCTTTCTAGGATGACGTTCAACTCTCTGAGGCAACAACTATTAAAATGTTCCGTTCCGACGACCCCGACTTCCGTTATTTTCGCCTTAACCCTCTCATCCCCGCTTGCTTCGAGGGAATCCACTACCAAGAAAATAAAGGGAGTAAGTATGTCATTGACTGCCCGGGGCTTTGCTTTGTTGGAGTCTCATTGTCAATCTTGACAACATAATGATAATGTCGGTATTGCCTTTACAATTCATATTATCTTTCTTTCGAAGAACGTACATGGCATCTTGAAATAGCACTGAGACGTACACTGATATGACAGCTGTTAAAACGGGTGAGAACCTGTATGGAGAAGAACGCAATCAATACATGTACTTTCCAAGATCATACCGACCCAAATTAAGAACATAGGAGAAACCAATCTTCCCTTCACTTACAGATACTACAGTTGACATCAATGTAGTGCGCGGTTACATCACAGACCGGGAACAGCTGGTCCTTTTCGACCCCCTGTTCGACAAGAGATACAACACCCACATCCTTGGCCAAGCTATGCAGATAGCCTACAACATGACCGCCAACAACGACTCAATTTCAACCTACACCGTCCATCGTCTCGCCAACTATGCTGTCGACAACTGCGCGCAGTCCTTCTACGAGGCAGGCCAGCAGATGGGTATTGGCATCTATGAGGGCAGCATCTATATTGATCTAAGGGACGACTTCGAGGTCTGGGTGGAGAAGACCAGTCTTTTGCCAAATGGTATCACGATTGATGAGTACGAGGATTCTCTGGCTGAGAGATTCGTGTTGGCAGTGGGTGAGTTTGTGAATTGATTGGGCGTAAGCGGAAGGTACCTTTAGTGAAATGAGTAATCGGAAGACGGCTTGTATGGAAAAGGATGAGGCTGCTGCGACGGCAAACTGGTTCCCTTATTGAAATAATCGCGAACACAGTTGTGCTGCTTTTCCATCAATGATGCATGAACAGAAGATGACAGAAATCTTACATTTTCAAGTGACAAAGCGCATTGATACTTTTTCCCCGCTTTGCCGAATTTATATGTTTATGTTTGTGCTACAGAGAATCGCCTTATTAATCCCGATGACTACGACCTGACCTGCAGCAGCACTGTTCCCCCAAAGATCCAAAACCCAACATACGAGTTCCAGTTTTCCGCAGCTGAAGAGGAGCTACGTAGACGTCGCCGCCGAAGGAAGCGTAGCACCAGTGAAGAATGTATCCCCCAGACCAACACTGAGTTCTGTACTGCTACCAAACCACACAGAGACGCTGAGGTAGGTTGGAAGAAACATTGTTAGACCTGTATCCAATTAATGGTGTTGTTGTTGTAGCACTTGTTATGGGTGTCCAAAGAACTAAAGGATGGAATGATGCTGTGACAAAATTGGGAGACAGTGAATCCAATTGATTTGTGTGACAAATTACATGAGTAAGCAGAAGGGAACATGTACGGAAAGGGGAAGGATGCTGTGAATATGCCACACAGACTTCTATGTACATGTTTACGTGTAGAAGTCTGTCATATGGTAAACTACATGTAATTGACAAATCCAGTTTGTCACTGAGAAATTCCCCCGACCTATGCAATTGCCCGGGCCATAGCTAGCTCTTACGTATGGATGCAGAACACCTTTTGGACTTTTATCTGCCTATGAGAATTTTCAATAATACATGTATTCACTATTGCTTCTTTTCACCGCTGATGTCTAATTCTTCAGGTTGCCCTTCTCTGGAAGGAGATCACCCGCAAGCATCTTTATCGTAATCCCGTGGAGGTCAAAGCCGCTCTTGATGGATGTTTTGGGGCGTGTGGAACCTGTATAGAGGGTAATTAATAAGGACTATAAGGAATAAAGCAGCCTTGCTAAAATGTGTGATGATAATATGGTTGAAAAGTGACAATGAAATTTTAAAACAGCATTGTAATCAATCTTCAATATAGAATTATGAATTAATACTATTCAGTTCATGAAATTTACATGAACTCGATCGAGAAGAAACTTCTCTTGGCATGAAGTCCATTTCAATTTTCTTTAATTCTCTTCATTTCAGGCGACATCTGGGAAGAAAAGACAAAGAACTGTGACAACCTCTTCCACTGGGTTCCATTCGGCACCCTCAACCAGCAGGCTGACCAAACCAACTTCTTTGCCCGCGACAACCTCGACACCAAAGCTTATTCTTGCGACAGAGGAGAGCACTGCATGGAGAAGTCCCCACTTTTCTCACTCTTTGGTAATTGGATTGTTTAGTATTACATAATATTTGGCACCGATTTCTCCAGAAACACCAGTCCTTTAAAACGATATTACAACAAAATGATATCTTGGCGTTATTTCCTTTGGTCATGTTTGTGGATATAATAATCATTGTAACAAACGTCCCGAAACTACCTGACTGAAATCATGTGAACAACCGCGCCATACCAAGGACCTTAGAAAAACGTATTGTTTGTTTCCAGCACCATCCATTGAACGCCTGTACCGTCCTGACCCCGCAAAGAGCGTGAAAGAAGAGTTGTACGGCGCCGCAGACAACCCGACCCCAGCTATGGACCTCATCCACCGTGTATACGCTCTCACCGCCGCCGGCAATGTCAAGGTCTGGGCCAAGGACGAAACCGAGATAACCTCCATGAAGAATGCACTCAAGGTGAAGGTCATTCCAATATTGAGCTCTAAAATTATTGTAATCTAGCTTTCTCCTTTCAAGGTCTTCCGTGTTCCACACAGTTTTTTTCTCGCCGATTGTTCATTCACACTCTCCCTTTCCAGGTGCTGATGATCTACGCCCCAAATGTCACAAACGTAATGTTCTACGTCACCCAGGACATCAGTCTCGACTCTGCCAACTCCGTCATTGAGAACTTTGTCAACGACTGGACAACCACCACTTGCCCAGACTGGTCCAGACAGTATGTTGCTCCTTTCGAAGCAACTGACCAGTTACCCGCTGGTATGTCCACCATTTTATTTTTGCGCATCTGCAATATTTACTCGGGCTGTCGTTTTTCTTTCGGTTGCTCCGTTGAGAGTTATGCAGAGCGACGGACGCTGCTGCTACCATTGTCACAGGTCACCATACAGGTGCCAGATAACGTCGAGTACCACATTTGTTTTTCCAGGACTATTAAGCAACAACTTGAACTAAAATACAAATACCACCCTTACATTTTATTCAATTTGAAGGGGAGATGCATACAGATGCCACACTCAAATAGTTTTGAAAAAGAATCAGTACACACTGTGAGAGAGAGAGAGTGATTGACCATTAGCGTCAGTTATCACCCCGGTCTCCCTTATAAGGAAGCAGAAAAGTTAACGATTCAATAGCCGACCCAGTCGAATTGAAGTATCATGGTAATTGGGCTTTTGATAATTTTAGGTATCACCAAGAGAGATGCCAAGTATGATCTTCGCAACGAGATGGTTAGGAAGGCAAGAAACTGGGAGATGGACTGGATCGAGCATCACTTCCATTATTAATGAAAAAAGACGTCAACAGCTTAGAAATATCACATTGACAGTTTTGACGAGTTTCATTCAGCTCAGTCTTTAACATTGCAGTCTGTAAAGAAGCTTGCTTGAGGATACCAAGATGTCTCTCTTGAGGAACTATTAATCGCTCCACGTTTTCTTGATGTAAATAATGTAAAAAAACATTGTAATATGGCTTTTTGTTTTTGTGTATTTGATACCTTTCGTGATGGTACTGGTGATTAGGTCTCCTTGATCATTAATCAGCACCTCTTTTTCCGAGTCGTACGAAAAATAACCTCCGCATTAATAGCTAATCTGTGATACTGTACGTACGTCATACCTATTCAATGTTTGCTCGGTCTTGTTACAGCTGAAATTTTGTAAAATGTTGTGGCTATCTTTCTTAGTTATTTTTGTTATCAATCATCATTATTTCACTTTCACTGTGATACTCAACAATGGTACATTATCCCAAAGAAGTGTTATCAATGGAATACGTCTGATAAGACCAAATTAGATCTTAGTGGTAGCAGTTAGTTGTTGTTGTATGTACTAGAAATTAGTTACCATGAAGTCTATATTCCAAAAAGTGCCAAACTTGTACAGGTATGCGTGATATGCAGTGACCGATAGTGTTTGACTCTTTCCCGGCCGATGAAGTGCTAAACTGTTAAATCGCTCACATAACCGATCGGGGACGCTAAAACCTCTGTGATAGGGGCGCCGCTATTGGAAGAAAAGAAAATGACTCCGTCTATGAGTTGGAATTCCCTATGAGTTGAGTTCTTGCTTATGAACAGTATTAATATTGTAGAATAAACTAACGTTTCTGATGCAAAAAGAAGAGTTCTGTGTTCATCTTTCACCCCAGCTAGGTAATATTCCTGGTGCAGCAGTATAGATTCGGTGCACTGGCAAGTCATCACGTCCCCCCAATAATTCTCGGGCCAGTGGGTCTGTCGGCCCCAGGAGGCCGGATCACCAAGAAGGGCTTAGTGTCGAACCTAGTGTGGCGTCCTATGTCATGTTACAGTTTCAAATATCCCAGGATAGTGTCCGGCAAAATGCGCTTCAAATCTTGGTTTTTTGAAAGTTATGAGTTTATCTGCAGGACCATGTCTTAATCCGTCAAAGAATATGGCACCATGGGGACGGACACATTTTTCAGTGACATTTTAAGACCGCTACACCAGCGCACATGTGCTGAACCGACAATATCCTACTCCGTGCGCTCAATGTTACATTAGGTAGATGCAACACAAAATTGCAGTGTCCTGCAACAAATGTTGCAGCAAATGTTGAAGCATGTGCCCGGTGCAGAAGTTTAAAATGTCCTAGGATAGAATGCCCGGGAAACAAAGGATTCTATTATTATATGCGCTTCAATCTCTGAGCTATTGACGGTCAGGGTCTCTACAGAACCATATTGCAGAATACAATAGGGCCGGACACTTTTTCCAGGGGGGCATTTGTTACTGTTACACCGGTACCGGACATTGGCGACTCCGCACCGCTCACGAACTACCACTAGTACGAATGACGAATTCTTTACAAGCATGACTACAACAAATTCTTGAGTGATACAGAGACCTCTTCATAGCGGAGTAAAGTGGTCGCGAGGTGAAGAAGGACCAGCTAATCGAAAATGGGAAGGGGACATGCATGGAAAAGGGGGATGACGCATGTTGATTAGAAATCAATTATATAATACCAGCCACAAAAAGAAACTGTGCATCATGTAAATTTGGATATTGTCCTGAAGCATTTGGCCAGAAGCTTGGAATTTGATGTAAGGTTTTTCTGGCGAAATGTTCCATGCATAACTCATCCTTTGGGATTGCCTACTGGCTAAAGCATTCATAAATTTTGTCATACCAATTACCAGACATATCCCATCATTTCTGCCCTGTGTGTATAGAATACTGATATTGGTTATGATATCATCTCAGTATTGTACCCAAATCCAACAGTTTTTGCCATACCTGGTTGATGCCAATACCCATTCTATATCACTGTTTTTGACCAACCCGCGATAATCAGCTGTTTACATCCGGGCTTCGATTGCCGCTCTGCCAAGTGCTTGCACTTCCGGTAAAGGTTAAAGTCAAAAAAGTCATATTTAGACCATTAAATACGCTTTACTATTGTAATTCAAACGCAGCATCAGTTGTCAGGATACTCAATTTATCAAGTTCGATTCTTATCAATGCAAACACAGCTTTTTACTGGTGAAAAAAGTGGCTGTTTTCTTCACCGCCCCCCGGAACTCTCTAACTGATCCGCCATATTCTCGATCTGGCAATCAAATCTGACGCATACCCGACAATTATTTACGTAATTG